>NW_023996929.1:0-25000 GCF_015586225.1 Lucilia sericata
GCCTCAGGTTTGTTATAAAAAAGTTTAAATAAAAATATCAACAAACCAAAATCAAAAAAACATTATATTGTCTATATAGCTCAGGCAATACGTTAACGAAATGAAAACAGTTAATTTAGAATTTCAAGAATTTAAATTATATAAAATATCCCACAAATACATTTGAATTTAATTTATTTACTTCTATGTAGTTCATTTTAAATTGCCATTTTAAATATGTATATTTAATAAAAAAGCAGCTTTAAAAATAAAACAAGTTCGTGTCTTAAATCTTTTGTTTGTACTTACATATGTATTTCTCTTCTTAAACATACTTAACTTAAAAACACAATATGTTTTTATTTTTAATAAATACTTACGACAAATTACAATTTAAATATTAAATTAATGCTAAACAAGTAAAATGCAAAAATAAATATTTAAATGATTTATTAATTACAATAAATTCATATAATAAATATTTAATAATAACATTTCTTATATTTTTGTTCAAGTATGTGAAACAAGACAAAAAAAAAAAAAAAAAATACCATAAGATGCTTAAGTGGTAACTTGATTTGTCATTAAAAAATCAATTCATAAGTGTAATCAAACATAGCAAAGGTTTTGTGTTCACACAGCCATACATGGACAGCTGAGATTATAAAACAATACCGAGGAACAAAAAAACGTAAATCTATGAATAATGGAATCTCAAGATTTCATTATAGATGATCGACACTTGTGTAGCCATAATGTCTTGTTTGTACAGCATATATATTAGGGTGGTTAATAATATTCATAACGAGTAAATTTGAATCAAATTTATTGGGTCGGGAAAAGAACTTTAACTAAACTAGAGCTGAACTAGGACTGAACTAGAATTGAACTAGAATTGAACTAGAACTGAACTAGAACTACACTAGAACTGAACTAGAACTGAACTAGAACTGAACAAGAACTGAACTAGAACTGAACTGGAACTGAACTAGAACTGAACTAGAACAGAACTAGAACAGAACTAGAACGGAACTAGAACGGAACTAGAACAGAACTAGAACAGAACTAGAACAGAACTAGAACAGAACTAGAACAGAACTAGAACAGAACTAGAACAGAACTAGAACAGAACTAAAACAGAACAGAACTAACAGAACTAGAACAGAACTAGAACAGAACTAGAACAGAACTAGAACTGAACTAGAACAGAACTAGAACAGAACTAGAACAGAACTAGAACAGAACTAGAACAGAACTAGAACAGAACTAGAACAGAACTAGAACAGAACTAGAACAGAACTAGAACAGAACTAGAACAGAACTAGAACAGAACTAGAACAGAACTAGAACAGAACTAGAACAGAACTAGAACAGAACTAGAACAGAACAGAACAGAACTAGAACAGAACTAGAACAGAACTAGAACAGAACTAGAACAGAACTAGAACAGAACTAGAACAGAACTAGAACAGAACTAGAACAGAACTAGAAAGAACTAGAACAGAACTAGAACAGAACTAGAACAGAACTAGAACAGAACTAGAACAGAACTAGAACAGAACTAGAACAGAACTAGAACAGAACTAGAACAGAACTAGAACAGAACTAGAACAGAACTAGAACAGAACTAGAACAGAACTAGAACAGAACTAGAACAGAACTAGATAGAACTAGAACAGAACTAGAAAGAACTAGAACAGAACTAGAACAGAACAAACAGAACTAGAACAGAACTAGAACAGAACTAGAAAGAACTAGAACAGAACTAGAACAGAACTAGAACAGAACTAGAACAGAACTAGAACGAACTAGAACAGAACTAGAACTGAACTAGAACAGAACTAGAACTGAACTAGAACAGAACTAGAACAGAACTAGAACAGAACTAGAACTGAACTAGAACTGAACTAGAACTGAACTAGAACTGAACTAGAACTGAACTAAACTGAACTAGAACTGAACTAGAACTGAACTAGAACTGAACTAGAACTGAACTAGAACTGAACTAGAACTGAACTAGAACTGAACTAGAACTGAACTAGAACTGAACTAGAACTGAACTAGAACTGAACTAGAACTGAACTAGAACTGAACTAGAACTGAACTAGAACTGAACTAGAACTGAACTAGAACTGAACTAGAACTGAACTAGAACTGAACTAGAACTGAACTAGAACTGAACTAGAACTGAACTAGAACTGAACTAGAACTGAACTAGAACTGAACTAGAACTGAACTAGAACTGAACTAGAACTGAACTAGAACTGAACTAGAACTGAACTAGAACTGAACTAGAACTGAACTAGAACTGAACTAGAACTGAACTAGAACTGAACTAGAACTGAACTAGAACTGAACTAGAACTGAACTAGAACTGAACTAGAACTGAACTAGAACTGAACTAGAACTGAACTAGAACTGAACTAGAACTGAACTAGAACTGAACTAGAACTGAACTAGAACTGAACTAGAACTGAACTAGAACTGAACTAGAACTGAACTAGAACTGAACTAGAACTGAACTAGAACTGAACTAGAACTGAACTAGAACTGAACTAGAACTGAACTAACTGAACTAGAACTGAACTAGAACTGAACTAGAACTGAACTAGAACTGAACTAGAACTGAACTAGAACTGAACTAGAACTGAACTAGAACTGAACTAGAACTGAACTAGAACTGAACTAGAACTGAACTAGAACTGAACTAGAACTGAACTAGAACTGAACTAGAACTGAACTAGAACTGAACTAGAACTGAACTAGAACTGAACTAGAACTGAACTAGAACTGAACTAGAACTGAACTAGAACTGAACTAGAACTGAACTGAAAAAGAACTGAACTAGAACTGAACTAGAACTGAACTAGAACTGAACTAGAACTGAACTAGAACTGAACTAGAACTGAACTAGAACTGAACTAGAACTGAACTAGAACTGAACTAGAACTGAACTAGAACTGAACTAGAACTGAACTAGAACTGAACTAGAACTGAACTAGAACTAGAACTGAACTAGAACTGAACTAGAACTGAACTAGAACTGAACTAGAACTGAACTAGAACTGAACTAGAACTGAACTAGAACTGAACTAGAACTGAACTAGAACTGAACTAGAACTGAACTAGAACTGAACTAGAACTGAACTAGAACTGAACTAGAACTGAACTAAAGAACTAGAACTGAACTAGAACTGAACTAGAACTGAACTAGAACTGAACTAGAACTGAACTAGAACTGAACTAGAACTGAACTAGAACTGAACTAGAACTGAACTAGAACTGAACTAGAACTGAACTAGAACTGAACTAGAACTGAACTAGAACTGAACTAGAACTGAACTAGAACTGAACTAGAACTGAACTAGAACTGAACTAGAACTGAACTAGAACTGAACTAGAACTGAACTAGAACTGAACTAGAACTGAACTAGAACTGAACTAGAACTGAACTAGAACTGAACTAGAACTGAACTAGAACTGAACTAGAACTGAACTAGAACTGAACTAGAACTGAACTAGAACTGAACTAGAACTGAACTAGAACTGAACTAGAACTGAACTAGAACTGAACTAGAACTGAACTAGAACTGAACTAGAACTGAACTAGAACTGAACTAGAACTGAACTAGAACTGAACTAGAACTGAACTAGAACTGAACTAGAACTGAACTAGAACTGAACTAGAACTGAACTAGAACTGAACTAGAACTGAACTAGAACTGAACTAGAACTGAACTAGAACTGAACTAGAACTGAACTAGAACTTTTTTTTTTTTTTTTTTTTTTTTTTTTCATATATATTCACTTTATTCAATTTAAGTATTTAAAGGTACAATATATTCTTAATACTAAGCCCGCTAAGCCATATGGCTTGACAGCAGGAAACATATATATAAACAATTTAAGTTTAAGATTAACATTATTTTATTTATTTCATTGCGATCTGATAAAAAAGGCCTTTATAAGTTTCTTTCTTTGAAATTTGTTTCTTGTATTTATAGTTCCAATTGGGATTTTGTTCAGAATATTTGGTAAAGTGACTCCTAGGGTGTTTCTTCCATACTCATTAAAGAAGCGTTTCACTTTATATCTTCCTTGCGCTCGTCTTCTCGTGTTATATCTGTGGTCTATTTCTTGTAGAAATCGGTGATCGTTAAAGAAGTCGTTCGCCAGGGTTGTACAGTATAAACTATGTACGTTAAGTATATTTAATTTCGTGGCTAGATCACAGGTGTTGGAGTTGTATACAGCTGTATTGTAGTTTGTTGGGTGATTGGTATATTGACTGCTGTTTGTTAAACTATCATTGGGGTTGTATGTTGTTGTGTTGTTATTTGTTGGGTGATTGGTATATTGATTGCTGCTTGTATGACATTCGTTTGAGTTGTGTATTGTTGTGTTATTGTGATTGGTATATTGGTCGTTGTTTGTAGAGTTTTGTTGAGGTTGTATATTGTTGTGTTGTTGTTTGTTGGGTTATTAGTATATTGATTGTTGCTTGTAGGATTTTCATAAGAGTTGTATATTATTGTGTTGTTGTTTGTTGGGTGGTTGGTATATTGATAGTTTCTTGTAGGGTTTTCGTTGGAGTTGTATATTGTTGTGTTGTCGTTTGTTGGGTGATAGGTATTTTGATTGTTGCTTGTAGGATTTTCGTTAAAGTTGTATATTGTTGAGTTGTTTGTTGGGTGAATGGTGTATTGATAATTTCCTGTAGAGGTTTCGTTGGAGTTGTATGTTGTTGTGTTATTGTTTGTTGGGTGATTGGTATATTGATTATTGCCTGTAGGATTTTCGCGAGAGTTGTACATTGTTGTGTTGTTGGTGGTTGGGTAATTGGTATACTGATTGTAGTTTGTAGAATTTTCTATGGAGTTATATATTGTTGTGTTGTTGTTTGTTGGGTGATTGTTATATTGATAGTTTCTTGTAGGGTTTTCGTTGTAGTTGTATAGTATTGTGTTGTTTGTTAGATGATTGTTGTTTGGTAATGTGTTGTTATGAAGTGTTGGGTTTCTGTTGTTGAAATTTGTAACAATGTATTGTGGGTAAGTAGGTTGCTGTTTACAATGTGAAATGTGTTGTTTCTATTAGTAAATGAGCTGTTTGTTGATCTGGTTGTGTATATGTTATTGTTTGTTGATACATTTGTTATATTTTGGGATAATGAATAGTTAAAGCTAAGTGACGTGTTTGTGGTTGTGTGTGTGTTTGTGGAGTATTGATAATTCTTCCAGAGTGTTTTAAGTATCTGGTTTTGGGTTTTTTGTAGAGTTTTGCAGTATGTGGCACTACCCCATGCAGTAATACCATGTCTTAAATATGACTCTGCAAGAGAAAAATATGCTTGTCTAAGTACACTATACGTTGCACAGTTACTTAGGTGGTACAGGGTATAGGCAGATTTACGAAGTTTTTTGCGTACATTTTCAACGTGTGTCTTCCATTTGAAATTATTATCGACATAGACACCTAAATATTTGTATGTCTGCACTACTTCTATATTTGTCGTACATTCTTCATTAGTATTATTTGGGTTTATTGTTTTTTGATGGAGGCAGTTATTGTGGTGGAATTTTAATTCTATAGAAGATTCAATGAGATGGCGGGGCTTTATATGCATAAGTTTCGTCTTCGCAGCATTTATGATTAGGCCATTGTCGTGGCACCATTTTGTTGCAATATTTAATTGTTTTTGCATTTTTTCTGTGGCCTCTTTTAAGTTGTTATTTGTAACAACGATTGCAGTGTCATCTGCGTAGGCAAATGTTTTGGTTTCTATAGCTTTGAGCATTTCATTTGCATATATAATATACAAAATTGGTCCTAATTTTGACCCCTGAGGTACTCCATATTTTGTATGCGTTTCATCGCTTAATGTGTTATTAATTTTAACACGATATGATCTCAAGCTAAGATAATTTTTAAACCAATTGAGTGTATTTTCTCTAATTCCATTGTTTTCCATTATTTCAATTAGCTTTTCGTGCGATAGCGTGTCAAACGCTTTGCTGAAATCTATGAACAATACTAAACAATGTTGGTTATTGCTTAGACAAGTGTTAATATAATTTGCAAAATTTCCTAGTAATTTGTTAATACTTTTTTCTTTTTGGAAACCATATTGGTTATTGTTTATAATATTGTATCTATTTAAGAATTGTGTTATTCTTCTTACAATGATTTCCTCCAGTATTTTTTCAATTATTGGAAGAATGGCAATCGGCCTATAATTGTTACATACAGATTTACAGCCACTTTTATGAATTGGTCTTATTATTGAAGTTTTTAGTAAGTCTGGTACAATGGCATTTTCTATACTAGAGTTTATTAGCTTAGTTAAAGGTAATGTAAATAAAGAAGCATTATTTTTTAGATCTTTGGGTCGGATTTGATCTATTCCAGCTCCTTTATTTACACATAACGTTTTTAATATGTTGTATATTTCATTTTCCGTTGTTTGTGAGAGATAAATTGAATTTTGTTGAGTATTTGTTATAATATTCAGTGTTTTTATATTACAATTGTGCACCAATTTGTTAACATTTTCATCAAATTGTTGTGCGAAGCGATTTGCAGTGTTGTGAACTGATTCCTTGTTAAAATTTTTTAATATAGTATCATCAATACTTGTTGTTTTTTTGCCTATAATTTTATTTATAATTTGCCACGTAACGCGCATATCACTTCTATTTTCAATAAATTGTTGACGATAATAATTATTTTTAGCATACATTATTTGTTTATTTAATTGATTTCTAAATTTTTTATATTCTATTTCCAGTTTTTTACTATTTTTATTGCTTTTCCATTTTTTATAAAGTTTATCCCGCATTTCACAATGTTTAATCAAATTTTCGTTAATCCACGGATTAGATGATCTTTTTTTATATATTGTTTTATTTTTATATGAGCTGTCATAAATTTCCGAAAATTTTTCATGTATTTTATTATAAATGTCATTTGCGTTTTCATATCGAACTATTAATTCATTCCAGTTGACTTCTTTTATTTTTTTATTTACCAAAATGTTATTTAGTCGCGAACCCTGATCTATAAGCTTATGCATACCCTTATTGTTTTCTTGTTTATTTAAACAACTAAAAAGAGAATAGTGATCTGATATTGTTGTTGTTACTATTGCTGCGGTTGCTTGTGTGTTTTTGTTGCTTTTAATAAATAAATGGTCAATGCAGGTACTTGTGTTTTTGTTGAAATCTTCACGTGTACTCTCATTTATCATGCATTGCATACCATTTGAGCTTAGCATATCGAGATATGTTGTTGTCGTTTTGTTTTGTTTTGTTATGTCGATATTCATATCTCCTACAATTATTATTTCTTGTTTGCTGCTTATTTTTGTGATTATTGTTTCCATTTCATTTATAAATTCCGCTGCTTTATGGTCAGGGGGGCGATAAACAGACAGTAGGGAAATGTTTTTGTTTTGTATTTGTAAGTCAATTTGTAGAAGTTCAAAAGAGTTTGCGTTTACTGAGTTCTAGTTCAGTTCTAGTTCAGTTCTAGTTCTAGTTCAGTTCTAGTTCTAGTTCAGTTCTAGTTCAGTTCCAGTTCAGTTCTAGTTCAGTTCTAGTTCAGTTCTAGTTCAGTTCTAGTTCAGTTCTAGTTCAGTTCAGTTCTAGTTCAGTTCTAGTTCAGTTCTAGTTCAGTTCAGTTATAGTTCAGTTCTAGTTCAGTTCTTGTTCAGTTCTAGTTCAGTTCTAGTTCTAGTTCAGTTATAGTTCAGTTTTAGTTCTAGTTCAGTTCTAGTTTAGTTCTAGTTCAGTTCTAGTTCAGTTTTAGTACGGTTATTAATCAGTTCCAGTTCAAACCGACTCTGGGTTCCTGATTGGCTAACTATAAATTGTGTGTAAAATGAATCACCACATGGGAATTCACTCCTCGGACTTTCCATGGAATGATTTGACTTGGCGTCGAACCAGAGAAGCACAACATCTGGTACTACGGGTGGCCAGTTGTCCGAAGGACTTTTCCTGGCTGGTCAGTTGATATAGCTTCCTTCAGGTTTAACAATGTGCCAATTGCCAACAGATACCCCACAAAGGAGTGACTGTGGGACTAAGCGATGGAAATGAGTTGGTGTTAAATGTATATGATGCAGAATCTCATTCGCCCGTATATATAGAGTGAGTCCGTCGTATATTTTTCTCTGAGTATGTCGGATGAATAAAAAGTGTGCAGGTTTCTATCTTTCAACTTAGAGCCGTATTTGTAATAAAAGATTCCTGCTCTAATGTTCTACTTATATGTGATAAACGTCTTACAATTTGCGTCCATTTCTGTCTTGGTCTAACCGTCTTTCATATTCAGATGATGTCAACAATCTCCGCTTTTGGTTAAGATAAGAGTCTTTTGGTTGAGATAAGAGTCCGGTTAAGGATTACACCTAAGTACTTAGCTTTGTCGGTTAGCGGTATCTGCCTCAATACAGTTTCAAACAAAAGTAAGATACTATTTATATATAGCTAGCTTGAGAGCCGATATCATAATTAAAAATGTTAAGTATTTAATTAAAGTAGAAACATGTGAAGTCATTGAAAACTACAGTGTAACAGAAAAGGTCTATAAAACTTAATTTCGTAAAATGGAGTGTAATTGTTCAAAGAAATTTTGTTTTCATTTTAGTAATTAAATGAAATTGTGTCGTTTATTTTTATTTACAATGAGTTTATGTACATTTATATATGAATGTTTATTAATCATTAATAATAATGAAATAAAATTATGTTAATAATTTTATTTCAAATCCTGTTTACAAATCGTTTATTAAAATTTTGTGAATATGAAGTTTATTTAACAGATTAAGAACATAACCATATACATAAATACATTAACTCAAATGTACTATGTATGAATGTATGTAGTTCACAATTTGAAATATGTCTAACCAAAATCTAACAATTCATTTTAATGTATACAAATACAAATAGAAATGGCCGAAACTATTAACATATGTACAGTAGGGAGTTCATTTTTCGAATTGGAAAGACGTGAGACAGAAATATGAACCATTTCAAAGTGGAAGGTATTAATTATGATATCTAGGCCCTGGATTCTAGAGATATTGGAGGCTCAGGAATTTTTTTTTAACTAACTAACTAACTAACTAACTACTACTAACTAACTAACTAACTACTAACTAACTAACTAACTAACTAACTAACTAACTAACTAACTAACTAACTAACTAACTAACTAACTAACTAACTAACTAACTAACTAACTACTAACTAACTAACTTAACTAACTAACTAACTAACTACTAACTAACTAACTACTAACTAACTAACTAACTAAACTAACTAACTAACTAACTAACTAACTAACTAACTAACTAACTAACTACTAACTAACTAACTACTAACTAACTACTAACTAACTAACTAACTAACTAACTAACTAACTAACTAACTACTAACTAACTAACTAACTAACTAACTAACTACTAACTAACTACTAACTAACTACTAACTAACTAACTAACTAACTAACTAACTAACTAACTAACTAACTAACTAACTAACTAACTACTAACTACTAACCTAACTAACTAACTAACTAACTAACTAACTAACTAACTAACTAACTAACTAACTAACTACTAACTAACTAACTAACTACTAACTAACTAACTACTAATAACTAACTAACTAACTAACTAACTAACTAACTAACTAACTAACTAACTACTAACTAACGAACTAACTAACTAACTACTAACTAACTAACTAACTAACTAACTAACTAACTAACTAACTAACTAACAATAACTAACTACCTAACTAACTAACTAACTAACTAACTAACTAACTAACTAACTAACTAACTAACTAACTAACTAACTAACCAACTAACTAACTAACTAACTAACTACAACTAACTAACTAACTAACTAACTAACTAACTAACTAACTAACTAACTAACTAACTAACTAACTAACTAACTAACTAACTAACTACTAACTAACTAACTAACTAACTAACTAACTACTAACTAACTAACTAACTAACCTAACTAACTAACTAACTAACTAACTAACTAACTAACTAACTAACTAACTAACTAACTAACTAACTACTAACTACTAACTACTAACTAACTAACCTAACTAACTAACTAACTAACTAACTAACTAACTACTACTAACTACTACTAACTAACTAACTAACTAACTAACTAACTAACTAACCTAACTAACTAACTAACTAACTAACTACTAACTAACTAACTAACTAACTAACTAACTACTACTAACTAACTAACTAACTAACTAACTAACTAACTAACTAACATAACTAACTAACTAACTAACTAACTAACTAACTAACTAACTAACTAACTAACTAACTACTAACACTAACGAACTAACTAACTAACTAACTAACTAACTAACTAACTAACTAACTACTAACTAACTAACTAACTAACTAACTAACTACTACTACTATTATAATCATAATTTTGTTTTATTATTCTTGTATTTAGTATATTAATGGGCATCTCTTGAAAGGGGTTCCTAGATAATATTGGTACACGGGACACCCTACTACACATATGAACATATTAACGTAAATCTAAAGTAATATTTGGCAATAAGGATTTGCAAAAAAAAAAAATCAAACGTAAATAACATACGAAAATATGAAAAGTAATTAAATTTACTACTACAACTATAATCATATGTATACATTTGTTCTAGGATTGTATCGTATGGTATTAATAGGATATATACACATAAATACATACAAATTAATATCCTTCTATATAAACCCACATACATGCACATGAGTGTATACGAATGAGTTCATCATTGAAAATTGTATAAATCCATTTACTATGTGAAACAACTAAATACAAATGAACATGAATATCAACATAAATATGTGTTTTCTGGAATACGAGTACAATTATGATTATACAGATTTATGTTTTAATAACATTTTGGTCGATGCCATTGTGCAAATACGATGGCGAAACCATTTGTATTTGAATGAATGTTTATACAATCATTTATTTCTCTACATATTAGAGTTAAAGTATGAATCTAATTATTACTGTTATACAGATATACGTGGATATATCTACATTGAAAATTGTTTTTTTTTTGGATTAGGTTGGTGTCAATAACCGAAAATATTAAATGATTGAAATGCAGTGATGAAGTTTTCAAACTTGGAAAGTGTTAATTATAAACTTTTGGTTGTTACAGCAAAAAATCGATTAGAATAACTAAATATCGAGAATTTGTAATATTTTTTTAAAATTAGTCTTTTAGAACCCCCTAATATTTATGTGTTTATAAGTAATTACTGCATGTCCTTGTATATTTGTACATTAATTCGTATATACTAATTCAATCTACTTACATACATAATAAATACATACGATAATAAATATACATAAGTATTTGTGTATATAGAAACTAAGTTATGTATTATTTCAAATTATTTCAAAATGCTTTTAACGTATAATTAGAATTTCGCGAAAAGGGCGAACAATATTCTAACAATATGGCAATATGTCCGATTACAATTAGTTTTGCGGATGTGGTTGAAAACATACAAAACACACACATACATACATCCACTTGAATGTGTATCCACCGGGTATAATTACATTTGTTTGTAATTACATCATTGTGTTAGACTTATTATGTTAAACTTATTGGTTATTACTTTTTCCTTGTGCTCCTTGTCCCTCATTATACCCTACACCACTATAGTGGGGAGGGTATTATACGTTTGTGCTGATGTTTGTAGGACCAATATTTTTGGTCCTACACTCAACTTAAAGTATACTGATCGATTCAGAATCATTTTTTGAGTCGATTAAGACATGTCCGTCTGTCCGGCTGGCTGTCCATGTAAACCTTGTGCGCAAGGTACAGGCCGCAATTTTCAAGATAATTTGATGAAATTTGGACCAAGAACGTATTTTGGCACAGGGACGAAGCCTATTGAAATGGTTGAAATCGGTCCATTATTTCACCTAGCCCCCATACAACCGTACCTCCCGATTTGGGCTTTTTATGCCATAAGTACGTCAAATATACTATTATCTCTCTAAAATTGGCACAAATAAGTTTTATATAAGTATAAATGACACTGCAGATTTTCGTAATGATAATTTGACCCTAGCCCCCATACAAACCCCCCTTCAAAAAATGTCTTAAACGTCTAAAATTGATTTGTAACCATTTTTATCGCAATGAAACTCAACAAAACTAACTGTTATTTAAAAATATATCCTTTTCCCAAATTTAATGAGGATCCGCCCATGTTTGACCTATACTCCTATATAAAGCCTCATTTACAAAATATGTTTTTTATCAATAAATTGCTTAAATACTTTGGAATTAAGGTAAAATTCAACATAAATGTTTCTTTATGAAAAATAAAAATTTTAAAAATATACTCATGTAGGGTATTATATGGTCGTCCATGCCCGACTATACTTTCCTACATGTTTTTTGTTGTATTACTGAAGAGAACGAATTAAGTGTAAAGTACTAATTGTGCCGAAAATTATGAATAGAAAATAGTACTATTTTAGATTTGTTTGTAATTTCGGTAAAAAAGTAATATCCAAAGTTGAGAACGTATTTCTAAGAAGATCAGGAGGGCCAAACTCAGACAGGATCAGCAAAAAAAGTGAGATAGAGGTATATATGTATGTAAGTCAAAGTGATTTACATGAATATCTGCCATGACAGCCTTATTTCACGGTTTTACTTCTACAACCACTGCGTGAGCTATTAGGTGATCTACCACGCCCTTATATATTGCAAAGAACATGCAGGTTGCAATTTTCTTACATTGTTCTCAAGGTCCATGTACAAGTACTTTGTCTTAAGTACTCGAGCTTTCAAATGACTGACCATAGCGGTCCTGTTGTTTAGCTTTCGTAATGCGTTTACAACCACGCAGATGGGATGGTATCGCCTACAGCACCTAGAGATGTAATCGGTAGACAAAAATACGAATCCATTAAATAAGCCAAAGGCAAGTTCTTACTCACTGAGAACACCCTGTTGTACGTCTGCTATAAATAGTGTAAACCCTGAACATACCCTGACAAGGAAGAAAAATTTAATGTTATCACTTGTACAAGATAGCATACATCCATCACCATCCAACCCATTATCATTTATACGACACATTCATTGAGAAAACATCGGACATATTCACTATAGGTGTACGGGTGATTGAGGACCGGATATTCCTACATCCATTCCATATAACATACAGTAACTTCTGCGCTGTGTATTCTCAGCAACAGCACCGAACTTAAACCACAGCCATCACATGCACCCCCCGAAAAGACAAAGTCCAAAACTCTGCCCACTACCTGTGGTAGCAGATTATATGGCTCTCAGGGTCGACCCCAGGTCAAATCATTTGAAGGAAAGGCTGAGGATACACAACAAGTTTATAGTTCCGGCAAACTAGAGGTATTGGTAGCATCACTTTTCTCCCGGATTGCAATCACTTCAAGATTGTTGAAGTTCATAAAAGAAACATGGGACAGATGGTCGCTGCCATGCAGGATATAAGATCTTCCATTCTGTTGTAACCAAAAACAACTAAAAAACTTAAGACCTTAAAGATCAAAGCCATGCATTCAAATGGGGAAAACTTGTTAAGAGTTGTAACCAGAAACAACTGAAAAATTTGGGACCTTAAAGATCAAAGCCATGTATTCAGATGGGGAAAACTTGTTAGGAGCTCTTTAAGTCTATATTTTACAAGTTGCTCAACAATCAGACGTGCCGACATCAGTGGTATGCATCAGGTACTTGAGGACTTGTTAAGCAACTATATTATCTAAAGACCAATCTCTAGAAGATCAAAAATGGATGGAAACCGGCTTAGTACTGTATATTGTTTAACAAGTTTAAGTTGGTCCTTGGGGACTTTGATAGTTTTGTCTCACTAATTTTAGCCAAGAGTAAACAATGAGAAAACCTTTTTCTTTTAGAATGTATTGTCGATGTTCTCTCACGGCGTATGGGTAACTGTGTAAGCTTCCTAAATATAGTAATACAGAGGGCGATTCCGATTAATAAGTAATTTGGCGAACATAATAAAATTTGGTCTCGTTTGACCGTTTCATTGTTTCTGAATGTGCCAGTCGGAGAATTCAATAGTCTCACTATAGTACAGCAACTAAAGAAGAAATATTGCTAAATCGTCAATCTAAATTGTAAAATTTCAAAGAACCACAATTTATATAAGTTCAAAAGTTGTTAAGTTTAAGCTGCATTCTACAGATTGGTCCTCTTCAACTTGACGACAAACGTTGACAGAGAGAGTATCTCAAATCGAAACAAATTTGTTTTAACCCTTTACAATATTCATGCTGTGAAGGGCTTTCTTAAGAGGCAGATGTTTGACAAACGATCCAGGACGAAATCCATGATCATGGTAAACCATTATGGTGAGTGGGAAAAAGTGTTTTAAACGTTTCACCAACTAGTGACACGTCCTACCCTATACTTGTGAATGGTTAGAGTCGGAGATTGAGAGAAAAGTTTTTGCTGTATGTAGGACTTTAGTCCCTTTTTAATTCCAATAGTACCAAAATTGTTAATCAAGTAATATTGTACAAATCAAGGATAATTTTAATAATGACGATGAATTACATAGCAAATTTGTCGTATTTTAGAAAAGTATAATTAAACAATATGGATGAAAATATTATACTCAATACAACAGGGTATGTAAATAAAAACGACATAAGTATTTACATCAACATACATATGCGTGTAAGTTTGTAGTAATATTAGATATTCAGACTAATTTATTTTAAGCATATGAGTACATAGATGATGCTATTGATTAATATTATTATATGAAATACATACTTACTGATATATGTATACATATTTATAGAATAAATATGAATGTTTGCTTTGCAATGGAAATATTTAATGAGATTGACAATTGTAATTAAGTCTTGTATAATTTAATAATGTTAGTAATGTAGAGTTTGTTGATGGGCCTAAAAGTTTATATTTATTAGTTTTTAACGTCTAAAGTGCTAGATTTAAGAATTCTTCAAAATCTTATATTTTTTTTAATTTCTGCAGGATTTCCTCCAGGATTGTACATATTTTCAGATCAGCTTTATTAAACCTACAGTTTTCTTTTCAGTAAAACATAAGTTAGTGACACAACTGTGGAGTGTTATTTGGATAGAATTTGAATCCTTAATAATACAGATAATTTGCTCTAAATTATAAAGTGTGAGTTGCTTCGTTTCTAGACATGAAGTTTTGTGGTTCTTCTCTATAGTTGAAGAGGAGATTGTGATGACCTTATTGTTAAAAGGATTAAAGTTAATTTTGAACCAAAAAAGTGGATTTTTAAAGACATGTACTGGTAGTAGATAATTATCTCGGAGGGTAAATGTTATATCTTCCAGACCTCCCCCCGGGGCATGTTTCCTTCATGAAAGACCTTCATCTTGGTGTATTGCAATCCCGGGATAAAGAGGTGCTACTAGTACGTTTAGTGTGGCGGGACTATAAACTGCTGATGTTAATTTACTCCTCGGACTTTCCTTGGAATGATTTGACATGGGGTCGAACCAGAGAATCACATAATCTGGTACTACGGGTGGCCAGTTGCCCGCAGGACTTGTCTTGGCTGGACAGTTGGTTGTGGTTCCTTGTAGGAAGAGAAAGTGGCTATAAAATGACTGATGCACGGTGAAATCTATTTTTCGGCATAAGTTCGGTGCTGTTGCTGAATGACAACAGATACCCCACAACGTGACTGTGGGTCTAAGCGTTGGAAATGAGTTGGTGTTAAATGTGTGATACAGGATGAATGTACGGGTCGACGGATCTCATCCGCCCGTATACCTAGAGTGAGTCTGTCGTGTGTTGATCTCTTATGAGTGTGTCGGATGAATGAGAAGCGTGCAGAGTTGAATGGTGATGGATGAATGGTATCTTATACAAGTGATACCATTGAATTATCCTTCCATGTCCACGTAGCTTCATAGTACACTCTGTTCAGATTTACCACAGAGTGTTCTCTGTGAGTAAGAACGAAGTCTTAGCTTATTTGATGAATTCGTAGTTCAGTCTACCGTTTACTTCTCTAGGTGCTGTTACCGAATCAATAGAGGCCATCCCATCCGCGTGGCTATAAACGGAAGTGATGTTTTTGCATCTCGAAAGTTAAGCAACGCGGCAGCAATGGTCAGAGATTAGATAGCTCAAGTAGTTGTGCAAAGTACACGTATACAGTACCGGAAATTCCATATACTAAATTGCTACTGCGTGTATGAAACTCAGAGGTTGAAAAAGACCACCGTGAATAGGCCAACTCGACTTCATCTTCAAGACCTCCACCAGTCTAACTCTGGTAGAGTCATCCATTTTCGATATCATCCGTAACGAAGACTTTCGTAGTTCTTCTACCCCAGCTGGTCAGCCACCTATCATAAATTCCGCAAAATGCTTAGTAACTACTACTGCAATCCACAATGCCCAATAATTTGTAGAGATGTCGTTAGTATAGTTTGGAAACGTCGATTGGTCGTAAAGTTTAGAGACAATCGTACAAAAACTCGTAGAGTTAAGTAGGGAGTTCCACAAGGCATTTATATTTATATGTATTTCCCGTGCGGTTTCAATTCTACCTTTTAAACTCTCCGCACCTACACAAAGAGTGGTGTGGAGAGTCGGTACTATTACGGAGAGGGCCTAAACATTGCTGATCTAGGTGATCTAGTGAATAGTTATCTCGAAGAAATGCAAAAGTTCTTAACTGGAAGTAAACTAAAAATATCACCAGCGAATTCATAAATAACACTTTTCAACAATTGGACCAGCAGGTTAAATAAATTTCAGCTTTGTAATCGATGGAGCGAGTATATATTCTGATTGTGAACAACAACACCTCCCCCCATGTTACCTTAATGAACTTTCCTCAAACTTGGTGTGATTGCGATCCGGGGGAAAAGATATCAGCGTGGTTGTAAACGGAAGTGATGATGTTTTTGCCTCTCGGAAGTTACTCAATAAGGTATCAACGGTCAAAGTTTAGTTAGCTCGAGTACTTGAGCAAAGTATTTGTACATGAACCGACGGTACTAAGTATATATAATGGGGCGGTGGGTCGTCGTCCAAAAACCTCACCCAGTGGATGAAAAAGACCACCATGAAATTAGATCTTCAAGTCAGGTGTTTACGCCAAGCACTTCGACGTCTTGCTCATAACTTGGAATTATTACCAACGAATTGAGGAACAAAAATGTTGAACAATTCGTCGATAAGCTTAACTAACCTTGAGTATTGTAGTCAATGGAGCCCAAATTTAGACTTCAAACAATTTGAGACCTGATTACCTCCTCAGCTTATCACATTGTAATGATGCACTGTTTACGGAAGAACATGTCAGTGATGTATTATGTCAGTCGGTGTTGTATTATTCTGCTCATGTATTGTCTCCTTCGCCGCCCAAGTATTGTTCTACGGTTGGTAATGGATTGTATGTATATAGCATCTAAGAGAATGTTTATACCAGTTAAGGAGCCCTATGCTACGCTGACTAACTTGTTTACTGAGTAAGTTATCCCAAGTTAACATTACACAGTTGAATGCTTCCCCGAAAGAAGTCGGAACGACCTTCGTGTATAAGAGGAAAGCATACAAAGTTTCATACATATGTGTATGTATGATCTTTATATTACATTCAAACGAATGCTATATATTCTTCGATTATAGGAATGTTGTACTTGGAGATCGATTATAGCAGAGATGAAGAACATTCTGATGATGAAAACAACGGTAGTTATGACAGATTGGTAGAGAGAGGTAGAGGTTCAATGGCTACTGGACCCTGTATCTTTATTCAACCAGAGTTGATTAGATACACTTGTTTCAACTAAAAGCAAAGAAATAACACAAAACTTGTATAAATAATTTTCAGAATTTTCCAGCAATTAAATCATTTACCCAATTTACCATGCTGTAACCCAAATAATGTCTCCGGTTTAATAGATAATCGATTGTGGCAAAAATATTGCGATTTAAATATGAACAAAAAAAAATTTACACAAACCATTTAAAATTAGAGCAAAAACGATATAATTTATATGCATTAAAGTGGAAGTTTTTTTTTAGAAAAAATATTCTATAAAACAAATCAAGTGGAAAAAATAGTTTGATTTGTTTGCAATTTTTACACTAAAACTACCCATTTTTTTTTTTTTGGAAGAAAAAATGAGCATGGAAAAAAAAAATCATAACATCTGCAATTAATCTGCAGGGTTAGTGCCTGGATTTCAGCAACTGTGTACCGAGTATTAACTGCTCATATCTGAAGTGACATTATCTATTGTGTTTTTTTCTTAGATTCAATTTTGTAACAAGAATATTTTTTATCATGTAAAATCAATTGCAAAAAAACATTTAATAGAAATTGTAACAAAATTTGAGGACGAAATAAATATATAGAATATTTAATAGTGAGATTATTTAAAACCACCCTTAACCAACCATAACAAAAACTACATCAACAGTTGCAGAAATTCGATTTTATTGAATATTAAAACCGGCAAATAAGGGAATTTTGTTGTAAATCTGTAGCATATCCTTTGAGGTTGCATGTGTGATCCCTTAATATCAATGATATTTTTTGGATTTTGTTTATTTCAAATGTCCGTTAGTCTGTCCAAAGACCAATTTAAACAGTTTTTCAATTTTCTTCCTACTCTTTGCCCGTCCGTCTTTCTGTCTGTCCATCTGTCTGTCTTTCCGTCTGTCCGTCTGTCTGCCTTTCGTCTATCTTTTGCCAACCCATTAAATTAAAAGGCCATAAATCATTTCTATAGCACTACATTGCTCTATCATATTATGCTATTGTTTTCTATTGTAGTATTTTATTATATTTTTGAGCCCCTTGTTACATTTATAACTTTTTTCTCTAAGTTGACCATTTAGCAACTTTTTCCAAAAACTCACTTTATCTGTCCGTCCTTCCTCTTATAATTTGGAAATATTTGTTCATTTTATTCATTTGATTTGTCTTTGTTAATATTGTTGTTATTGTTTTAGACCATCTTTTGGCCGCTATGATTTTCTTAACAGATTTTAAGTACTTTTATTATTTTATTTCATTTGTTGTTTTCTTTTTTTGTCAAAAGTATTTCTACTGGAGTTCATGAAGAGGTCGTTACTTATCTTTTTTGGTTTTATAAGTTTATTGTTCGTACTTTTATTTTCGGATTTTTTTCTTGGCAATAGTTTTGAGTTAATAATTGACCTTCTTAGTATAAAGATTAACATCTTCTTTTTTCATATAATTACAAATTACGAAATACAAAAAAGTTTGTGTTTAATAGAAATATATAGTATCTGCATGGCAATAAATAATAGTTTTAATTGGCAACGGATTGTTTGTCTATAGTGAGATTACCACGTTTGTTAACATTTAGACAACGGATGTGTATAAAATTTAGAGTTCGACAACGAATTGTTGCAATGTTGTCAACATTACATAGTGTTGTCGTACGTATGTATATACTTTGACAACAGATGGTATTGAATAATTATAAACAGTTTGGTGTCAATTGTTACCAGGCGTGTATATTTCTTTTTCCCTCTGTGTAGATATACAAGTCAAAACTCGGTTGGAAGATCTTAAATTCTCTCGCTCATGCTTGTTTTAGGAGGTTTTTCAACACAACCGATATATTTAAACGATTTTGTGAATCCTATGGTGAACGAGATAACCATCCGGTACTTTTAACAAAATTGATTGGATCCGTTAGTTTTGAGTATTATAGTATCTTATTACTAGATTTACAAGGATAACCATCCGGTACTTTTAACAAAATTGATTGGATCCGTTAGTTTTGAGTATTATAGTATCTTATTACTAGATTTACAAGGAATCTTAACGAATTTCTATCAAGGGCTAAGCTTATCAAAGTCCTTTTTCTGTAAACGACAGGACCAGAGCATTTCAGATATTCCGTAATTATTAATTTCTTATAAATATGTTAGGCCGCCAATTTTTAAACCCAGACACCAGAAGTATATTTTCTATGAGGGCTTCAAAATATCATGTCCTGAAGTTTGAGAAAGTGTCATTTTTGGTCCTAAGACAACTTTATTTATAAAAATTGGATTGCCATCTGAAATTCCATTCTGTCAACTTTAAACTAAAGCCGAAAATCGTGATCCGATTCGGATTCAGCGCTGCTTATCCCTCTAGAAAGGTATGACTTGGTCTCAGGTTTACGACTTTGTTTCAAATTTTATCGGCCTGAGTTATTTTCAATACCCCAGACAGGGGTATATTAATATTCAATTCAGATCCGTAGAACAGTTTTCACAATCCACTCTTCACTTGTTGCTATTCGTGTCCATGTCTTTACATTACTGGGGATCTACTTGGACTCCATATATTGAACCTTTTGTGATAGCCGTTTGTTCACACTAATATTTACCTCGGATAAATACTTAAATCGTGTAGAATCATGCTGCCTAGATTCTGTATCACGCCAGGACTTGGCATTAGCATGAGACTCAAAAGGCAACTGGCGAGTTACAACTGCAATAGTACCCGTAGATTATTTTAGAAAGATATAACAGGGCTTGTGATCGTAGTGGTTTGTAAGACGGCTAAGTACATGATTTCAGCCGATCTAAGATCTAATTTGAATTTACCAATGGCTCAGACCATATAATTTATCGGAAAATATAACAAGACCTGTGATCGTAGTGGTTTGTAGACGGCCACAAGATCTTCTCTATTTTCGCAAGAGAGTATACAATGGTATTGTAGATATCATTTGATGATCTAGAATCTAGTATATATAATTCTTATAGCGAAATGATTCACCATGTCCGTCATTCAAGGACGTAGTTTGATGTTGTAAGCATACCATTTATAACCCATTGGACGGCTTGGATATCGATAGAACCTAAGCCAATTTGCAACCCATTTATTGTCTAATAAGCCAGCTTGCAAAACCCTACACTGATCAGCAAGTTTAAAGAAACTTTCGTTCCAGTTCCATAAAAGTCTCAACCAAACATTGTGGAGGGTTGATTCCGAATAATGGCAAATAAGTCAGTTTGCAAAAACCTACATTGATCAGGAAGTTTAAAAGAAACTCTCGTTCCAGTCATAATGCTTTATTTTAGAGACATCAGTGTCGATCTTATACGATCCATTATGGAAGGTTGATTTCGAATAATAAGTCAGCTTGCAACATCTACACTGATAACCCATTGGATGGCTTGGATGTCGGTAGAACATACATCATCCTTTATTTTAGAGACATTAGTGTCGATCTAATATTATCCATTGTGGAGGGTTGATTCCGAATAATGTCTAATAAGATAGCTTGCAAACCTCCACACTGATCAGGAAGTTTAATAAAAACGTTAGTTCGAGTTTGTCCTACATAAAAGCCTCAACGTACACCATCCTTTGTTTTAGAGGCATCAGTTTCGATCTTATATGATCCATTATGGAGGGTTGATTTCATTTCATTTGGATCAACGATGAGAAGCTTTTGTCAAGTAGTCAATGTTTTCTGGCATTTTCCCCAGACTACTGGGTATGATCTGACTGAGAGATATGACGCGCACAGGTTATTTTGAGTGTAAATAATTGCCGAGTTGAGTTAGAATTAGAATGTAATGATTAGATCAATAGGTTCTTCATGACAGCCTAAGACTATGCAGGGCATCAGTAATCATAGTCCTGATATAGAAATGATTTCTTTGAATTTACTTGTGTTTTCTGTTTTGGAAGGTCCTGATGTTTGTATAAATTAGCCCACCTGCTCCAAAAAGCTAATAAGAAAAGCATTTTAATACACGTGCCCTGGGTTGTAATCTGAATATATTTTCAGTATTGGAAAGTCCTATCAAGTCCTGATGTATGTACAAAATAGTCCATCTGTAATCCCAAAATCGGCTTATGAACTATTTGCGTCCAACTAATTGATTCTAAAGAGCGAATAAGAAAGGCATTTGATAGACGTACCATGGCTTACAATAGTTCCTATGACTGACGTATATATCCCATATTACAGGCGCTTTACTCTTATTACGTTTCCAGCAGAGCTTAGAGTTCAAAATCAAGTCAATGTATTTGGACTTCTAGCATGTTTTGCTTGTCCATGATATGTCGACTAGGGATGATTCTATAGGAACACTTGGAAGGAATTACTTACATCAAAAAATTTCTCGAATGGTTGATAAGTCGAATCGCCTTAGGATGAGATTCCATTAAAATTTCTACAATTTTTTAGGAACAAGTGCTGTCGACATGAGGTATAACCTTTTTGGACTCCAAGTTTGGAATGATTACTTGTCAGCATATGCCACTTACATATATCACCGATCATAAAAAGTCTCCGTCTAACTTGAAATGATAAAAGAAGTGTTAGTATTTCTGACTTAGACATACAACCAGTAATTTCTCGAATGGTTTGTCCCTATCGCCTTAGTCTGTGATTCCATTAAAACTTCCGATTTTAGAGTTCAAGATGGAATTATTGCGAAATTTGGAGAGATCAGTGATCATTCTATTTTGTATTCTAAAAGGCGCTAAAGGGCGCCTCACTGAGCTCTCCAAATTTCATGATCATTCCATCTTGGATTCTGAAATGCTCCAGTTATAGCTCACGTGGTAGTGCTATCCTATATATTCCACAAATTTTAATGGAATTCAATGATAAAGCAACCATTTAAGAAATAACTGGTTGATGGTCATGTCAAAAATACTCTCGCACTGTGATTTTTTTTCAAGGCAATACGCAGATTTTCATGATCGGAAATAAAGTACCAAAACATCTCTAACACATAGATCGTGCAGATAAGCCCACATACATGCATATGTCTTTTATTTCATCTGTTTATTAAATATAATTTCATAAATATTAACATTTTATTATATTCATTCAATTATAAAATCTGTATCCTTTCTCATGGTCGCCCAAAATTTCACAATTATTACAATCATGCATTCATATTTCTACATGTATGTATGTATTGTATACAAATGTGTGCACAAATTAGTTTTCAGTCACTGTCAGTCCCTCATCAAATTTGTCACAAACAAGGTAAGAAAACGATATCAATGATCTGCAGTGATAGGTTCATACTCGTATACCATTCACCCCATTATAAAAAATAAATTAATTTTCCAATTGACTTAAATAAGTCAAAGTCATTCATTCATACATTCAAGTCACTTAAATGCACAAAAACATAACTGCTGTCCTTTTGTTTAACGAACTATGTTTTTTTTGCTGTTTTGTATCGTGAATGAATGAAGAATAACTGACTGTTTGACTAAAGTATTATTTGAAAATATCATTAACTACTGATCACAAGGGTATCACAATTAATTATTTAGGGGTTGATTCTTTCTTACTTCAACTCTCCCTTTTTCGTTTAAGCTGAAGTGGCAAAATTACTTTTACTGTGATCCCTTTTGTATTTCGTTTTTATTCAAATGTTTTGCATTAAAATGATCGGTATTTTTGTTGAGAGATAATTAGTTTTAATTATACGCCATTTGTGGCTGAAAATTAGGATAATGGTGTTAAACGTACTAATCGGCTTATTAAGATAAATTAAAAAGATTAGAATATAATGGCATTTTCTTGGGGAATTGTTGCTGCAAAGGGGTTTTTTAAAGGGACCCTACATAAGTTTTTTAGGTTTCTTATATCAAACTGGTTTGCAATAAATGATAAATCTCTTAAAGAATCTTAATAAATTTCAGTTTTACTGATTCAAAATCTTACAAAGAAATTTGAAAAAGTTTGAATGTCCTTAAAGCAAGAATGAAAGAGAATTTCGTTTACAGCGTGGATCGGACCATAACTGGTCTACTTTATAATCTAGTTTATCTTTTAATTGAAGTATAACCAAAAGTATATAATCTTACACCATCTTTATACCATTTACATAAAGCAAATTGTCTATGGCTCCAAAAATTAATGGCTGCCCTTATTAAACATCATATTTAAACAAGTGTAGTCTCTTCCTACATTGATACTCCATTTAACATAATGCAAAATTGCGCAGATGTTGCAATAGCAAAATGCAACACCTCAACCCACGTACACAATATCATCTAAGTAATATCAAATGTTCAAGGAACAAAATGTTTAAAAGGTTATAAAGAGCAATTACAACAAAAAGTATAGAATATGAACAACAACATTCAACTGAATAGCATTTCATTTTATTAGATGAGATAATGGTGTCGATGTTCATTATTCTATGGGATTTTGTCAAGAATAGTAATATTTAAAACAGAATGGATTCTGATAGGAAAGTTTCACCGCAATGAGGACTAAATAAAAATGAAGCATGGACGAGAGAATCCCTTACGGTCACTTGAAATAATTGAACTAGTTGAAGAACATCTGAAATTGTATGGGGTAGGATGACATTAAGTCTTCTTGTAATGAACAAGACCGAGGCTAGTAGGATGGTACATATTATTAAGAAATACAGGAGATTACGGACACAACTATACACAGTTGGATAAACGGATTCAGACTATGTAGAGAACACTTTCTATATCATTGCCACATTTTCATTAAAATTAGATCCAAATATTTTGGGAGGGATGTTATTTCAGGAGAATTGATAGGAAAATCCTAAAGAAAAACGATCTAAGTTTCTGAATATTTGTCAATAATTCTTTTCCTAGATTACTATATAAGGGTTTCCACCAATATTTTCCATGAAAAGGAGCAAACAACAAGTCCTGTCGCTGTATAGGATCGGATCTTATGTCATAAACATCCTACTACCAGTATAACCTATTCATGTGGGATGTGCCAAGTTTCGTAATTTGACCCCAAATGTTCAGATAAATGTGAAAGTTTTTAGTACAAAATTTGAGGATTCTAGATCTAATAGTTTCTCAGATATATGAATTTCTATATCTAATTCATACCGGAGGTACCACACCCCTAATTTGTAGTTCGGCAGTTTATTTC
>NW_023996930.1:0-29712 GCF_015586225.1 Lucilia sericata
TTTTGTTTTGAATACAAGGATTGTCCGATATCGCTAAATCATCTCAGAAAGTGATAATATCATCCAACCTATTATAGTGGTGTAGGGTATAATGAAAATTTATTAAAGCAAACCTTAAGATCATTTTTCCCACAAATGCACTGGTCTTCAAAATGGACACTTTAACGTTGGTTGGTCAAATTCAAAATGAACTGCCATACTCACCATTAAACTTTAAATTATTCAAAAGATTAAAAATATAGATGAACATCTGCTAGGGAAAACAACCAAAATATCTATACTAAACGTCAGACAAATAGTCAATTAGACGCAAATTAATCCTCTAGTCATAATAAGACAAACATTTTAATAATAGTTTATTTTTGTTTATTTGTGGAAAACTACACTAAGGCCAAGGCATAAAAATAGTAAACCTAAACATTTGTATTCACATTCGTATGGGATATACATGGGCTATACATACATACATATAGTTGAGTGCGTAAAAAAGTTTATTTATCTAGACAGCAATTTTTTTCTTTTTTGTCTGTTTTGAACATAAAACAAATGTTTAATTTTGTTCCTATTGTTGTTATTCCACTATGGTCAACTACTATTTTCATAGAATATTCTATTTGAATAAATGAAAGTATTAGTCATTTCATGTTCGTACAAAATAAACATAACGAAAATTTGCAAAAAAAAAAAAAAAACATAATAGCATAAATAAAAACATAAACTTTTGATTATTTATTCATACTTATTTGGCAAATAAACAACTTTTTACAACGTTTATTTTTAAAAGTTGTAAAAGTTTTGTTTTCTTTAGGCCAACTGGACTCTTATAGGTTCATTACTCAGTATGTAACACTATTTAGTATTATATTTTCTTCCAATATGAATACAATTATT
Organism: Lucilia sericata; assembly: GCF_015586225.1. Lineage (NCBI taxonomy): Eukaryota > Metazoa > Arthropoda > Insecta > Diptera > Calliphoridae > Lucilia > Lucilia sericata. The sequence goes on from NW_023996930.1 coordinate 892, forward strand.
ATGGGAATTAATGCGCTTTTCTTCATCGACTTTTTTTATTGATTCCTGATGTATCGCAATAAAACAAATGGCCTACGGCCAAAATTATGAAGCGATCATCATAAAAATTAACAAATTTTGCTTTCTATAAAAGTTGCTAATATCGAATTTCATAGGCATACTGGTATTTTAGGACAGTTTGAGTTTTATGTGACGATATGTATGTACCACTAGTACAGATAAACTTATGATTCATACTACATAATCCAATTGCTTTATATTTCCAACAGAAAAAATCATAATTTAATTTGATTTATTAAATTAGTTTTCTTTGTTCTTTTTTACAACGAAAAAAGTTTTTTTACTTAAATTATTTTCATAAAGTATCAAATAATCTGAGTGTAATGAATTAACTTTTTTTAAATGAGCAGAAATTTTCGACAAACTTTAACATGTCCTGATCAAAGGACAGACAGTATTTCTCACATAGATAGATAGATAGATAGATAGATAGATGATAGATAGATAGAGTAGATAGATAGATAGATAGATAGATATAGATAGCTCGCTCGCTCGCTCGCTCGCTAGCTAGCTCGCTCGCTCGCTAGATCGCTCGCTCGCTCGCTCGCTCGCTAGCTCGATCCTCGATCGCTCGCTCGCTCGCTCCTCGCTCGCTCGCTCGCTCGCTCGCTCGCTCGCTCGCTCGCTCGCTCGCTCGCTCGCTCGCTCGCTCGCTCGCTCGCTCGCTCGCTCTCGCTCCTCGCTCGCTCGTCTCTCTCGCTCGCTCTCCTCGCTCGCTCGCTCGCTCTTCGCTCGCTCGCTCGCTCGCTCGCTCGCTCGCTCGCTCGCTAGCTCGCTCGCTCGCTCGCTCGCTCGCTCTCTCGCTCGCTCGCTCGCTCGCTCGCTCTCTCGCTCGCTCCGCTCGCTCGCTCGCTCGCTCGCTCCTCGCTCGCTCGCTCGCTGCTCGCTCGCTCGCTCGCTCGCTCGCTCGCTGCTCGCTCGCTCGCTCGCTCGCTCGCTCGCTCGCTCGCTCGCTCGCTCGCTCGCTCGCTCGCTCTCGCTCGCTCGCTCGCTCTCGCTCGCTCGCTCGCTCGCTCGCTCTCGCTCGCTCGCTCGCTCCTCGCTCTCGCTCGAGCGCTCGCTCCTCGCTCGCTCGTCGCTCGCTCGCTCGACTCCGCTCGATAGCTCGCTCGCTGCTCCTCGCTCCTCTCGCTCGCTCGCTCGCTCGCTCCAGCTCGCTCGCTCGCTAGCTCGCCTTCCCTCTCCCACCCCCCCCCTCCCCCGTTATTGACGCTTTTTTCTTCTCCCTGCCTGTGTCTCCTTGTCTTTTCTTTTGACTCTATCCAAAAAAAAAAAACATTCGCACACCGAAAATATTAGACGTTTTCAAATTATGAACGACTTATATGGTGCATATTTGCTAGTAACTCGGTTAAAACCCCTAATTTTGGACCATGTCAGTTTGTAGCAATATATGTTTGTATGAAAACTTTTGTTGGTCAACTACCGTTTTAACTCCTAAACAACCAAAAGCATATGGGTCGTATGAAAAATATATTTTAATGCTTTCGTTAAATATAATCATACGCCACCAAATACATTGCATATTGGGCGTATAGAAAAATATATTTTAATGCTTTAAATTAAATATAATCATACGCTACCAAGTAAATTTGATAGATATGAAACGGTTTTTGACATTTTACCGTGACTTTTCCTAGTATTAAATCAATATTGTCAAACTAAATACTGCCAAAGATTATAAAGATTAGATTTTAATTAATTAAATTAAAATTGATTAAAAATGTAAAAAAAATGCATTTAATATAAAACATTTTTTATTAAAATTGAATTTTTTCAAAAATTATTTTAATTTATTAAGTGCAAATAAGCCCATTAAATAATTGTTTGTTGTTGTTAAAATAAAATTCAAATTATAAATCAATACATTTTATTTCAAATTGGATATTGCAAATGTCGGTAAGTGGAATATCAAGCAATTAATTTAAATTGGCGCATGGCAAATATTTCAAATACATCTGCATACATATGTACGAACATAAGTGTAAATGAATATTGAACAGCAAAACAGACGGACGGACGGACCAGACGGAGGAACAAATACAATTTTAAGAAAAAAAATACATTTTGATACAATTTTCTTTCTTTAGAATTTCCAAATTAATTATTCACACATCAAAACGAAAAAAGCGGCACACAGATAAACAAATAAACATACACACACTTATCTAAATATGTTTGTGTAAAAAAACAGAAATACAAATACAAGATTTTGTTTATAGAATTTAAAAATGTAACATTGACTGAATGTTTATGGCCCAAAATTTAAACTGAACAGCAAATAATTTTAAATTTTTTCTGTTTGTTTTTCACAGCCTCGACACGCTTTGTATATCAGTAAAAGTCTTTAATAATAAACAAAATTAAGTTGAATTTTTTTTTATTTTTTAAAATTTTGTTAATTTGAAAAAATATGAATTTGAAATAAGTTTGAGAAAAGCAAAAAAAAAAACAAGTTGTTTTGTAAAAAAAAAAAAACTTTTCTAGAATTATTAAGATAAAAATGATTTTGTTATAAAAATGAGTGGGTTGAAGTAGATTTTTAATTTATGACTTTCGGCTTATTAAAATAAATATCTAATCATATATTAAACATTGTGTTTTTATTTAATGTTGTTTAATCAAAGGAGGCAAATGAATTTATTTATGTATAAAAAATGGTATGAAATTAATTTTCTTAATTAAAAACTTAAGAGTAAATTACGGATTCTAATACTTCCTTTATTTGCCTTAAGCAAAATATTATTAATATTCAATTAAATCTAGCGTAAATAACATTAACCTTGATCTTCTTCGGAATGTGTTACAGTGTGAAGGCAAACAATTTAATATGACCTTTTCACTAATATTCAGTCAAGAACGTACAAAATTTTCATCACTGCGGGATAAAGAAGACACAAAATTTAAAATATTTGAATTCATTTAAATTTTTTGTTTATCATAAATTCTTTCCATCCAGATGGAAACAATTTTGATGCCATCATTAATTAAGGTCTTCAGAAAATGAATTTCAACTACCACACAGACAGACGTTGCTCAATCGACTGCGCTTTCTATAAGGATACAAAGGATTCCGCTAGACTCAGCAAAATTCTATTTAAAAATCAATCAAATCCATCCTATATTAAAAAGAAGGACAACTCTTGGTCGGAATCATCAGCAGAATCTCTTGATATTCTACTCAATACCCATTTCCCTACAAAGAAGTTGTTATGAAAATTGTAAACGTAAACGGGTCTCAATCGAAATAAGCAGCAATATCATTTCCATGCCCAAAATGTCATGGTCGATAGACAGCTTCTCTCCGTTTAAGTCAACAGAACCGGATGATATTTTGCCAAAGATTCTACAAATTGCAAAAGAGTGAATCATCCCCTGGCTTCATTGAATAATCATGCTCTGCCTCTCTCTTATCCACGCTCTGGTCATTTGGCGAAAGATTTTTATTTCCTGGAAAAAGAAGTCATGAAAATTCGAAAGACTTCCGACCAATTAGTCTTTCATCTTTTCAACTCAAGACTCCTTGATTCACATATATATTACTGCTCACTGCGGCTCACTGCGGATGTCAATGTTTCAATACGCCTACCTTAAAGGGAAATTCAACCCACCCCCCTTTTAAAACCGAAATTTTTTCATACAAAATATAAAAATGAGGAAAAATTAAAAAAGTATATAAGTAAAAAACTAAATTTCCCCCCAAACGCTTGAGCTGGGTCCCTGCCTGATCTACAAAGACAGCTCTACATGTGGTTGTCCGAGTTATACAAAGGTGACTCGAATTTAAATAATATATTATGGAAGACTTCTTAGACATAAAAGGTGCCTTCTATAATGCAATTCAACAAGCTCTCACCAACATGGATATCGAGGAATATGTCAGCAAACGGTTAGTAACAATGTTGAAATGTACCACAGGGTAACGTGATCTCTTCACTATTTTGGCACATTGTAGTTGACACAATTATTATTGAACTGGATAATAGAAGGATAAAATATGTTGCTTACGTGAAAGATGTTGCGATACTAGTACCCGGAATGTTTCCCGACATGACTAATGATGTAATGCTCTGGTGCTACTCAATGACTGGGATACAGACAGTCAAATTCCGCGATTAAAGAATTGTGAAAATCCCTTATCAAACTGTCATCGAAACTAAACGTCTAATACTGAGTCAGAAAAGCAACGGACGCCTGCTACACCTATCCCAAGATGTTTGGGATAAAATGAGGACATAGTACCAACATTGTTAAATATGTAGATATAGTACTTCCTGCACATACATATCGATCTCTTATATGGCGGACAATGTTCAGAGATCAGCATCCGTTGGAATAACAGGAGCTCTAAGAACTAGTCCCTCAAAAGCTTTGAAAAATATATAGTACATTCTACCTATAGACCTTCATATAATGGCAATCTCTGCGTTCACAACAGCGGGGCTTAACTCATCTTGATCTTGGAAATCAAAAAAGTATGGACATGGTAGTATTCTAAATCTACTGCCCCCAATCTAGAGCCAGCCATTCGACTACACTACCCTTTGATACAGTTTTCAAAGTAAGAATTCCTTTCTTCTACCTTCTGAATATACCACCAGGATTTATACAAATGTTTCAAAAATTATTTGTGTTTGGGTGCCTTTTATGAAAAAGCTGGGATAAATTGCTCCTAACTAATATGGGTCCTTGCACATAGGAATATTAGAGCAATGAACAAACAAATGAGCTAGCCAGAAAGGGATCTGTTCAGGATGTCTCTAACGCCGCTGGGTTCTATCAAAAGTAATATCCTCAGGTTCGAAAGGCTGAAAATAGATAGATTAATCTGGACACATATGTATATAAAGGGGCTATGTGTCCTCTTTCAATGAGAAACGCAATAGGTAGCTTATTACCCAAAATGGATGCGATCTCTCCAGGCTGCTGCTTCAATGAATATTGTCGCAGTTGCAAAGACCGGGAAAAGGAATTAACGGTCTTCGAACGCTGCCAAGAGAAATGTATACCTTGGCAACTACTTCTTATCCTACCTTGGTGAGCTTTCTGAGTCAAAGATATATAACTTCCTGAGATTTCTCACTGTTACTATATATAATACTACAACTGAGTGGAGTGGTTCTGTTAAACTTTCTAAAGAAAGTATTCCAAAGTTTCACGCCTTCTTAATTGTTCATTCGGAAAAGTTTTTTTGTTCTCTCGTTAGGGTCACCCCACCGTTTTATTATTTCAAGTAACCGTATATGATTATTGCGCTCTCCTTGGGTCGAACGGTTGATAGCAACAACATTCGATCTTCAATTGCCAATTATCCCCGAGTGGAATGATACCCAGTCCTTCGTCCAGTTGGTTAAGAGTATTGCTAAAGTTTTCACTGGTGGTAGTTTCAGGTTACGTCCAGTGAAGAAGCTATGTATTTCTCTGAGATAACCATTCACTCGATCGCATAGCTCATCAACGTTTTGGCCCGTTGCCATTATGGTGCAGTTGTGCGCATATGATATAATTTCCACACCCTGTGGAGGTGTGGGGAGTTTAGAGAGGTAGAAGTTAAACATTAGGGGAGATAGGACACTGCCCTGTGGTACTCCTTGTTTAACTATATGGGTTTTGATGGCTAGTCTCTAATCTCAACGAACGACTGACGACCATGCAGATAATTCACAATACATCTCTTCAAACTGTTGAGCATGGTGGACTGCAAGATATCCTGGATGAGTGTGGTATGGCTGACTGTATCGAAGGTTTTCAATAAGTCCAGCGTCACACTGAGTGGTTATGGCGGTTAATGCTGAGGTGGTGCTGTGCATCATACGCCTCAAGAGCCTTAGCGACTGGTGATAGGATGGAAATCGGCCTGTAGGATTGACCCTCTGTCGCGTTCTTCCATGGTTTTAGTATCGGGATGACTCTATCCTTTTTCTAAGCATTGGGTAATATCAGGCTGCTCGTAGACAGGTTAAAAACCATTGTCAAGCATCAGCATGAAAATGTCATCAGGGTCAATCGCCATAGATGGTTTGGCAGCGTTGATGGCCTTTGCAACTTCGGAAGGGGTGTCGGTAAATATCCTAACCTTTGGTGGTACCATATTTATTCCAACACTGTTTTTACATGCCGTTATAGCTCAGACTTCTGACTGGAAGCTAGTGTTGTAAGTAAACGTTAGTGTATTTAAATTTCTATGTTTCTAATGTAGATCTCCAGGTCCTTATTGTCTTCCAATTTAGAGCTATCGGTATAGTAAAGGATTCCTGCTGGTATTTGCTCTAATGTTCCGCTTTACCATGATATGCTTTCTGATATCAGAGCTTAAAGCTCCCTACAAGTTCTCTGTCTGCCATGCGATCGGGAACGTTTGATATGAATGTTCATTAACATTTCGAGAGTCTTGGTTGCCGAAGTGCTCATGAAACTTGTAGTGGTTTCTTTCCAAAGATGTCCGGATTAATCGCGCTTTTATGAAGCCATGCGTTCTTTCTTTTTAAAATCTGTAATTTCAAAATCATTTTACTCAATTCCAAATTAAGTATTTTAAATAAAACCCATTTAATTTAAGTGATCAGTTCATTTTTTTATTATTTGAAACGCGTTTCTTTATTTTTTTCTATTATTTTAACTAATTTTACATTTCTTTTTAAATATAAAATTAACTTAAACATAAACTTATGTTTACTTTATATAAAATACAAAAAACTTTTTTTTTACTCTTTTAATTTAAAAAAAATACAATTTCCTTCTAATAAATTTTGTATAGAAAAGAAAAATGTATTGGTGTTGTTGTTGTGAGAGTGAGTGTTTTGTGTGTATATGTTTTTTTAAAAGGAATTTTTAACTTAAACTAAAACCGTACAAAATTTTGAGTGAGGGGTGGGTGGGATTTGAAGGATCTGAAGGCATTTACTTGCCGAGCAAGATTTTACGGCCAGCACCGATGTTTTGACCAGATTGGGTGGCACCCTTGTTGGTACCGGCTTGCAAGCCAATAACGGTTTGACCAGCCTTCAATTGTTCTTCGGTGAATTCACGTTTGCATTCATCAGCAGGCTTGGGGCCCAAGAAGGGACCTTGGAATTCAGGGTGTTTGTAGCACTGTTAAATAAAATAATAGAAAATATTATTAACGTATTTTAGAGGAAGAAGCGTTAGTATAACTTACAGCACGACCCAAAGCAAAGATGGTGTTGGTTACTTGGGCAATATCTTTCTTTTCCCACAAATCAACAGTTTGGAATACATCAAGATCGGGTACACCGTAAGCCTTCAAGGCCTTTTGGAAGTTGTTGATGTTTTCCATCATCTTGAATTGACCGCCAGAGGTGTTGATCTTGGGCACAGCATTGGGGGACAAAGTGTTGATCAATTTGCACAAAACTTGACCGTCCTTAAGATGTTCCTCGTATTCAACACCAGCGGGGAATTTCTCACCCAAAATGGCTTCCATCCATTCTTGGGCTTCTTTGTCCATCTGGGGGTTACGCTTGCCAGCGATCTAAGAAGAGTAGTAGAGTGTTAAACAAATTTTAGTTTTAAGTACAAAATATTAAAAATATTTTTAGAATTTTTTTAATTTTTTCACATTTTTTTTTATAAATTTTTTAAAAAATTCTAAATTTGTTTAGTTTTTTTTTTTCATAAAATTTTATATAAATATTTTCTTTATAATTAAACTTAATTTACTTCTGTTTATAAATTTTACGATTTCTTTGAACAATTTCAATTTTTCACATTTTTCTAAAATTATTTGAAAAATATTGTTATATTTTTATTACAACAAATTCAAGGTTAAATTAGAAATTTCGAACTGTTTCATTTTTCAAATATTTTGTACACTTTTTTCATAATTTTGTTAATTTTTAGGATTTAAATTTTTAAAAATTTTTCAATATTCCAAATTTTTTCTTTGTTCACTTAAAATTCACTTAAAAATGTTCCTTTTTTTCACTGTTTCCATATTCACCTTAGCCTTAATAGCACGTTCGAGAGACATGTTGTGTTTTGTTTTGTGTTTTTTGGAAAAGTTGCTTTGCTAAAAATCCAAAGTAGACTGATACTGATCCTCGCCGATGCTAGAGTTTATAAACACCTTGATTTTCAATTCACAATAAACGTTATTAACGTTATTTTTCCGCGGCACCCACACACTCTCGCTAAATATACGAATGAACATAAAAAAAACACTCAATTCCCATTAGCTCTCACGCTCTCCGAAAAGTTCACTACAAGTCCATAAGCCCAACCACAAACTCATTTTAACGGAAAATTTTCTTAACAATAATTTCCAAAAATATCTATCACACAACTCACTCACTCAAGAGTATAAATTTAGCTACACGCCCACGCATTTTTAAATGCTATTAGTAAAATTGTTCAAAAATTTTCATCATAAAGTACAAAAATATTTTTTGTTTTTTTTTTTTATTAAAAACATGAGTGTACATTTTATAATTATATATTTCCTAAACTTACTAGACCATTCACATACTTTTTAACACCCCAATTCACACTTCTCGAAAAGTACTTCCTAATACATATCTCTCCCTCAACAATTAAGGAATGTTGTTATTTTGTTTTGTATCCCTCAAAGAAAACACACAAAAATTATTAAACAAATTTTTTTTAATAATATTTTTAATGTTTTTGTATATTAAGAAAAAAAACCCAAAGAATATTTGAAAAATAGTTTTCGTTTTTGTTATGATGCACTAAATTATTGTGGAAATTGTGAAAATTTTTGTTTATCATCGATCATTTTTTTTTATGTTAAATTCATAAGAATTTCCCCTTGATCAATCAACAATTTATGTTAAAAATATGTGTGTGAAATGTGCATTTGAAATAAAAACTTATTTGTAGAATGTTTATTTTAAAAATCATAAAATAATTTGGTTTAAAAACTGAAAAACAGTTCAGGAAAATATGTACATATGTATGTACAATGTAATAAATAAATCAATTCTAAATATTGAAATTGTAAACAATAATTGGAAAAATGTTAAATGATTTATTTTAAAAAGTTAAAGTTTTATTAGATGTGCAACGCATTCTGCATTTTATAAATATAAAATATATTTCTGGTTTAAACAATTTTGTTAAATATCGGTCATCAAATATATAGAAATATTCATATATGTATATATTTTGAAATATAGTTAGTAAAGTCGATTTAGCAATATTCGACTGTCTGTTCTTTGAAATCAAGGCCCTAAAGCCCACAGGCTACTTGGGAATTCAAACCTTAGATATTTCTATTAGTCATTCCGTTTACAACACATCGAAATATTGGTCGTATATATATGGTCATATATTTGATCTCATTAGATTCTAGTCATGTCCGCCCGGCGGCGTGGCTGTTAACGAAAAGAGCTAGGCGACTGAAATTTTGCAAATATACTTTCTAGTTTAGTAATGGAAACGAATAAAATCGACCCACATTAGAACCTAGCCACCATACAAATAGAGTAATGAAATCCATCATAACAAGGATTTTTTTTTTTGGAACAAACATCTTTCTACCCAATTCTATGAGGATCGGTACATAATTGGGTATGATCAATAAGGCGCTCTTCTTATATAAAGTCCCCTTCATAAAAAGACTTTAAATGAAGTTTTTCATAAACAAGATCTAAATTTTACTCTTTAGTAAATGACATTGTCGCTAAAAATTGACTTAAAAAAGATATCTGTCTAATTTTGTGACAATCAGTTCATATTGGATCCAAGCCCATACATAAGATTAAACAAGTAAGAAATTATAGTCGGGCGTGGCCGACCATATGATACCCTACACCAATTGCGAATATTAAATGTGATTAATTTCAATAATAAAGCATTTATGTTAATCTTATATAGGTTCCAAATAATGTCTGTTCATGTTCGATTGTATGCTGACTAGGAGAAATAAAAACCGATTTTAATCATTTTCAACAGCCATCGTCAGTGGATCCAGAAAATAGTATGTGACACATTTTAACAAATTATATTCAAAATTGCGATCTGTTGCGTGCACACAAGGTTTATACGGTCACAAAGACGGGCATAGCTTAATAACGACAAATATTTTTGAGTGTTGCAAACATCACCACATTGTGCCGACTTTTGGATAGATAGTAGTATATTAGACGTAGTTAAAAGATAAACGGCCGAAATCGGAAGGTCCGGATGTATGGGGGCTAAGGCAGAAATTGAGCCGATCCTTATCAAATGTGTTATTGGGAATTATCTATATACATATATAAAAATGAATGTGTGTTTGTTTGTATGTTTATATGTGTCAAATTTTCACAGCACATTCCTGTATGTCTGGCAATAGGCTACTTTTTTTTCCGATCATGGCGAAAAATGACAGTGTTATTTATAATTATATTAAACTTAGTCGTTCCAATTTTTGGGAAGATAGTAGTATATTTATAGTAGTTATGATCTAAAAGGCCCAAATCGGTAGGTCCGGTTGTATGGGGGCTAGGGCAAAAATTGGTCCGATCTTTATAAAATTTAATGTCGACATTTATGTTTATATAAAATCTATTTGTGGCAAATTTCATCGTGATACTAGTGTTTATAAGTGAATTGTGGACATTGAAGTCATTTTCTGAAGGGAATTTTGTATGGGGGATAGGGTCAAATAATGCCCGATCATTATAAAAATCGACAGTGTTATTTATAATTATATCAAACTTAGTTATGCCGATTTTTGGAGAGATAGTCGTATATTTGACAAAGTTATGAGCTAAAAGGCCCAAATCGGAAGGTCCGGTTATATGGGGGCTAGGGTAAAACTTGGTCCGATCCCTATAAAATTTATTGTTGGGAATTATGTTTATATAAAACTCATTTGTGCCAAATTTCATCGTGATACTAGTATTTATAAGTGAATTGTGGACATTCAAGTCATTTTCTGAGGGAGACTTTGTATGGGGGCTAGGGTCAAATAATGCCCGATCTTTACGAAAATCACTATAATTATTAAGACATATATATAACTAATTTTTTCCAATTTTTGTAGAGATAGTGGATCATTTAACATAATTATCAGGTCAAAAGCCCTATTCGGGGGGTCCGGTTGTATGGGGGCTAGCTGAAATAATGGACCGATTTCAACCATTTTCAATAGCGTTCGTCCTTGGACCAAGAGAAGTGCATGTTCCAAATTTCATCAAATTATCTCAAAAATTGCGACCTATAGAGTGCGCACAAGGTTTACATGGACACACAGACAGACAGACAGACGGACAGACGGACATAGCTTAATCGACTCAGGAAGTGATTCTGAGCCGATTAGTATACTTTAAGGTGGGTGTAAGACCAATATTTTTGGGTGTTACAAACATCAGCACAAACGCATAATACCCTCCCCACTATAGTGGTGTAGGGTATAAAAACTTAACGCACAAAAAGAAACATGTATAGAGATGAATTTCAACATAAACTAGTTTTATAGGAGTCAAAATCTTTGTAATAAATTTTCTATGCTGATCGGTCTATAACTGATCATACCCCCCATTTAATGTCTCCTCGAACAGATATCGCTATGGAGATTATATACTAGACTATAGAATAGACTATAGACTAGAGTATAGATTAGACTAGACTAGATTAGACTAGACTAGACTAGACTAGAGTATAGACTAGACTATAGACTAGACTAGACTATAGACTATAGACTAGACTAGACTAGACTAGACTAGACTAGACTAGACTAGACTAGACTAGACTAGACTATAGACTAGACTAGACTAGACTAGACTAGACTAGACTAGACTAGACTAGATTAGACTAGACTAGACTAGACTAGACTAGACTAGACTAGACTAGACTAGACTAGACTAGACTAGACTAGACTAGACTAGACTAGACTAGACTAGACTAGACTAGACTAGACTAGACTATAGACTAGACTATAGACTAGACTATAGACTAGACTATAGACTAGACTATAGACTAGACTATAGACTAGACTATAGACTAGACTATAGACTAGACTATAGACTAGACTATAGACTAGACTATAGACTAGACTATAGACTAGACTATAGACTAGACTATAGACTAGACTATAGATACTATAGACTAGACTATAGACTAGACTATAGACTAGACTATAGACTAGACTATAGACTGACTATAGACTAGGACTATAGACTAGACTATAGACTCGACTATAGACTAGACTATAGGACTAGCTATAGACTAGACTATAGACTAGACTATAGACTAGACATAGACTAGACTATACTCTACTATACACTAGACTATAGACTAGACTATAGACTAGACTATAGACGACTGACTATAGACTAGACTATAGACTAGACTATAGGACTAGACTATAGACTAGAACTATAGACTAGACTATAACTAGACTATAGACTAGACTATAGACTAGACTATAGACTAGACTATAGACTAGACTATAGACTAGACATAGACTAGACTATAGACTAGACTATAGACTAGACTATAGACTAGACTATAGACTAGGACTATAGACTAGACTATAGACTAGACTATAGACTAGACTATAACTAGACTATAGACTAGACTATAGACTAGACTATAGACTAGACTATAGACTAGACTATAGACTAGACTATAGGACTAGACTATAGACTAGACTATAGACTAGACTATAGACTAGACTATAGACTAGACTATAGGACTAGACTATAGATATAGACTATAGACGACTGTAGACTAGACTATAGACTAGATATAGACTAGACTATAGACTAGACTATAGACTAGACTATAGACTAGACTATAGACTAGACTATTAGACTACAGACTAGACTATAGATAGACTACAGACTAGACTACAGACTAGACTATAGACTAGACTATAGACTAAACTATAGACTAAACTATAGACTAGACTATAGACTAGACTATAGACTAGACTATAGACTAAACTATAGAGTAGACTATAGACTAGACTATAGACTAGACTATAGACTAAACTATAGAGTAGACTATAGACTAGACTATAGACTAGACTATAGACTAGACTATAGACTAGACTATAGACTAGACTATAGACTAGACTATAGACTAGACTATAGACTAGACTATAGACTAGACTATAGACTAGACTATAGACTAGACTATAGACTAGACTATAGACTAGACTATAGACTAGACTATAGACTAAACTATAGACTAGACTAAGACTATAGACTAGACTATAGACTAGACTATAGACTAGACTAAGACTAGACTATAGACTAGACTATAGACTAGACTATAGACTAGACTATAGACTAGACTATAGACTAGACTATAGACTAGACTATAGACTAGACTATAGACTAGACTATAGACTAGACTATAGACTAGACTATAGACTAGACTATAGACTAGACTATAGACTAGACTATAGACTAGACTATAGACTAGACTATAGACTAGACTATAGACTAGACTATAGACTAGACTATAGACTAGACTATAGACTAGACTATAGACTAGACTATAGACTAGAATATAGACTAGACTATAGACTACTAGAACTAGACTATAGGACTAGACTATAGACTAGACTATAGAATAGACTATAGACTAGACTATAGACTAGACTATAGACTAGACTATAGACTAGACTATAGACTAGACTATAGACTAGACTATAGACTAGACTATAGACTAGACTATAGACATCTATAGCCTAGACTATAGACTAGACTGTAGACTAGACTATAGACTAGACTGTAGACTAGACTATAGACTAGACTATAGACTAGACTATAGACTAGACTATAGACTAGACTATAGACTAGACTATAGACTAGACTATAGACTAGACTATAGACTAGACTATAGACTAGACTATAGACTAGACTATAGACTAGACTATAGACTAGACTATAGACTAGACTATAGACTAGACCAAAAAGGTGGGGAATATACGGTATTCGTTAATATTAAAAGTACTAAATTTCCTTGCCTGAAATGATAAGTTCCTACTTGGGTTTCAGCTTTTAGCTGCTTTAATTAATTTCTCGTTTTCACTCCAATAATGAATGAAAATTTTGCAAAATAAGTAAGAAAGTCTCGGTCTAATGAGAAAATCTACATAAAATTAAATTAGCACTTTGACATTGTCTGTATAAAGTACGAACGAAAAAAAAAAAAACAATCATAAACAATTTCGTTGATTTCTTAATAATTTTTTAATTTATATTCATTATTAAGATGACAATTCAAATGATTTATGATTGCGAAAAATATATTAAAAAAATCTCGGGTGCTTTTCGCAATGGTTGCTAATAAAATTTATGGCGAGAAAGTAAGAGTCAAGGTCATAAATAATATGTAAAAGACATCAACAAATTAAATGTTTAAAAATATAATCACTAAAACAAATATGTTTTTATATGGAAAAACTAAAAAAAAAATCTAAATTAAACTATTTTCAAGAGACATGAAAGTCGTAAATGTTTGCTAATACTATTTAATTAATAAAGCCAACTAATTGGAGATTTGGACACTATAAAATATGATTTTATTTTTTTTTTAATTTTAATATTTTTTTTTATTTTTTTTTTTTAATTATAATAATTTCAAAACATAAACAACCAAATAAATTACAAAATATTTTTGATAAAAAAACACACACAATTATTTAAAATTTTTCTAATATTTTTTTCATGTACGAATATTTCAAAATCCACTTCTGTCCACTTGACACAAATGTGAATGAGTGGTCGGATGGTTTCACACTCAAACAATCCCGCCATCCTCCCACCCAGTGTTAGACCACAAATGACACTTTGTCATAGAGGTAAAAACAGAGCAACACCAACCAAACAAATTGCAAAACAAAATATAAATGAAAATTATTTAAGGAAAATCTAAACAGGTGGAAAACGAGTCAAACAGACAGACACATAAACGAACGAATGGAATCATAAATTTTTTTGTACATTCACACGTATTATGAACGGAATGAATGTTGTTGTGGGTAGTTTTTTTAATATTTTGCTCATTCTTTGTCTTTAAAATTATAAATAGCCCAACATCGTCATTTGAAATTTTCTCAGTTTTTTGTGTTTTTTTCGGTTTTTATAAAAATTATTTTTATAAAACAAAAACACACGAAATACCAATATAGAAAGAAGTGTTCCAGAATAAATACGAAATTTGCCACAGTCGTCATATGTAAAAATAATTGGAACACGTCAGTTGACTCGGTTTCTCTGCGCCTATAACACGTTTATAACAAGAATTTTTTAATTGTATATTTTTGAAATGTCCTTTTTATGACCTAGAGTTTAAAAAGATAGTTTTAAAATTTTGTTAAACAATAATAATCAGCGATTTACTTCTGCTCTCAGTTTTTCCAGATTTAAGAACCAGCATGACCCTCATCACTTTCACAGGCATTGTAAACTCGTCTATCCATTTATCAATGTTTTTACAACTAACGTCTTGACTTATCTTGTCAAATGGTTGGTAATCTTGATGTTCTGCAGAATTTCAGTTGTTTGCATCTCTCTCTTTCTCAGAATATCTAAAAAATCGAAAGAATGTACCTGATCACCTTTCAGAGCAGGTATGACGGCGTATAATATTTTTATCGTTATGTTGGAGCCATAACTTTCTAATGGACTCAAGTTGCAGTTCTTCAAGTAATTTATCAACTAAGATATACTTAGTTACCAATCTGTTGATAGAAGTCCACGTACTTTGCGTGAACAACTGTCGTTTTGGCCTTATTTCACGGTTGTACTTTTACAACCATAGGGCGTGCTGTGCTCAAGTACTCGAGCTATCCAACTTCTGACCATTGTTGTCCCGTTGTTTAACCGTTTACAACCGCGCAGATTGAATGGCCTCTGTTAAGTAGGCAACAACACCTAGAGACGTAATCGATAGACCGAAACTCGAATCCATGAAATAAGACGAGGTCTTGTTCTTACAAACAGAGAACTCACTGTGATAAAAATCTGGTATGATTAGAGTAAATCCTGAACAAACACGGACAAGGAAGGAAAATTCAATTGTATTAGATACCTTATTCAACTCAGCTCACTTCTCATTCATTCGACTCACTAACTGAGAAAAATATCCGACACACTCACTCTATATACACGGATGGGTAAGGCCCGCATACATACCTCTACACTAATACTCTTGACACCAACTTATTTCCAAAGCTTAGTCCCACAATTACTCCTATGTGGAGCACAACAGTTGTCTCAGTACCGAACTTATCCCAAATTACATATAACCTTTACCGCTTTTAAGTCTTTTAGTAAACATTCTCTTTCCCCCAACTTAGCTTTTAACCACAGCCATCACATGCACCCCGAAGGGATCTCTCCAATAAACGAGACAAGATAAAGTCAGAAACTGTGCCCTGTGCGCTACCGGTTCCCGTGGTACCAGATTATGTGTTTCTCTGCTATGATCCCATGTCAAATCATTCCAATAAAAAGACGAGGATACATTTGATCGTCAGCAGTTTATATTCCCGGCAGACTAGAGATATTGGTAGCACCTCTTTTCTCTGGAATTGCAATAACACCAAGATGAGGTTAGTTCATCAAGGTAACATGAGCCCGGGGTCAACCAATCTGTTAAAAATACGATTCAGCTGATCAAGTCATGCGTTCATTAGTTAGTCTTGCTGCATTTGATGTTAAATGCGGCTGTCATAGGAATATATGACGGAGAGCAATAATCCGATAATACAGTTTCACCGAACTTATTCTCTGCTTCATTGAAAACGCAAACGTTTCATTGAAAACGTAAGCCGTATCAATCTTGTTTGTTTGTTGATGAAAAACAATTAAGGACTGGACTGACTCACTTGAAAAGTGTCTTAGTTGAAAAACCCCGTATTCTCTATTATAATTTCACTTAGACTTTATCTCTGTTTTATTGAAAACGCGATTTGAGAAACTCTCTCTGTTCGGTATAATCGCTGTTATGGGTCTGGTACTAGAAAAACCTGTACTCGCTATTCCAATAGCATAGTATAACGGAACTTTTCTAAAGCTCTGTGTTTCTGACTTCTTTGGATTGATGTAATTAACATGAAATGTTGACTGAATTTTCTCTCAGCTTTATTTCCAACGCAATTGAGTGAATTCTATAAAGTTCTGTTTGTCTGCTTTCTTTAAGTAACTACAACGTCCACAGATGATAAATCACTGGATCGATCCAAACAAATGACTATGGACAAGAGCTTTGAGCCTTATTAACCCATTAATGCGCACGGCGATCTACGTAAGGTAGAAATGTGAAATTTGGATATGACAGTTTACTTGTGTATATAAACCGATTTCAATTAAAAAAAATTTCTATCTTGACTTGTTTGGATTTTAGATGACGTTACGTATACGTAACAGTGGGCATTACCCACGAATTTTTGTCCCTTAAGTATTTTAAGTAAAAGTTACATATTTTTACAAAAAAATTGTAAAAAAAATGGTTAATTATAAAGTTTTAAGCTTGGATTAGCTAATTTGGTGTATCATACAAAATTTTTTCATATAAAATAAAAAATTGTTTAAAAGTATAAAATTTTAATTTGTGGAATTTTGTAATTTCTGTAATGTCAATTAATGAATTTAAAGAAATGTGTATATTTTCTTGCAGCAACAGATATACTGATTAACGTTACACATTTTGCATACATTTACCAAAGGTCCTTGGCACTAGTATCCTTGCAATTTCCCTAATATCCCAAGAAAATGCGATGTTTAATTTTTGAAGGATAATTGCAATTATATTCCGATTTTCTAGTAAAAATATATATTTAAGATTCGCCAACTGTACCTTGAACAATTTCTAATGCGGTCAAATGGCATATCCTTTACAGAAATTTTTAAAAAATTTAAAATATCCACGAAAGGACGATTTAATAGAAACATTTACATTAAAAATATATTGCTTGTCATCAAATATCAATATTTCAAGAAAATATGTTGTTTTTTATTACGTTAAAAACCCATTCCTCTGATAAAAAAACTATTTTTGAGGCAGATTTCATAAAAAAGTAAGCAAGTTGTTCATTATTTATATCGTATGTAGAGTGGGACAAAAAGTACTGAGAACTGCTCACTATTACATATACGTAAAACCTTTATTATCCACTTTATAAGTCTCCGCAAGGACATGGTATATGTTTGTAAACAATTAGGTAATTAACATTAATTACTTCTTTATAAGTTTACGTCAGAAACTTTTTTTAAAAACTAACTACACAGAAAAAATTATCGGTAGTTTATTTTCAATTAACATGTTTTCCTCTTTCTTTAACTTTTATATAAACAATTTTTTAATTGTCATAATTATCTCATTGTTTTGATCCTAAGTATACAAATTTGATAAATTTTTTAATTGGCTGAAAAAGTTTTTCCAGCCTACTTTTTTATTTTGGTTTTTTGTTTTGATATTTTATTTAAATAATTTCATTATTTGTAACGGAAAATAATTTTCAAATAGTCAATAATATTTTAGGCATAAGAAGTTAAAGTTTCATAAATATTTAAAAATTTATAAATCGCTTTATTTGTTCAAATGTGACAATAAAGAGATATTTTTGAGAGTGCTTAACGCATTATTAAAGGTAAAGGAATCCTTTAATGTTGTAAGCATTCAATTAATGCTTTGATTGTTTCAATCATCGACTTTATTAATTTTTAATACATTTTTAACCAAACTGTTCAATTTATTTGATTAATAAACTAATTAAAATGTAAGTTTTATTTTATTAAATATTTAATTTATCCAATTAATGAATTAACTAATTTTAAATTTTGAATTTAATTACTGATGTTAATTGTTTTGATTATTTCTTTAATTGGAAAAAAAATATTTTTTTATAAATTTCATAATTGATATCATCATTTTGTTGATAGGTGCAAAACTTGCTTGATACAATCAATTTGATAATTAAAACACATTTTCAGTTTTTTCTGTGTACATAGAAATTATTAACATTCTAAGAATTCATTCCTCGAAAAATATGACTTTTTGCAGGTTTACGAAATAGGCACTTTACAAAATAACCCAAAAATACAATTCTATAGGCAAAAATTACTTAAATTCCAATAATAAAAAACAATAATACCAGAAAATCTGTCTTCTCTGCTTTTATTGAAGTTAATGAAGTAATTCGAACTGTAGAAACAGCACTGCCATGAAAATAAATGTATAACCCTTGTATTCATAAAAATATCAGTCGTTTATTTTAGGTTTATTACAAACATTTTCCATACAAAATTCCTACAATAAACCATCAACAACTTTATTAAGCATTTATAAATATGGGGGTGTGGTAAGAAGTTCGCCATTCGATCTGGTAAGTCAGTCCAAGTAGGTAAACATTTGATTTATATCTCTTTCTGTTTGTACTAGGTTGTGACAAACATTTACTCCTTTATGTAATGTAATTACATATTACAACTTATTTACGTACATAATCTCATAAACTCTTATATAATGCCATTTATTACTTTGTTTATATTAAATATAAAATCTGGTTAATTTTATGGCACATGGCGCTTCATTCTTCTGATTTGCTATGCAAGCAGCCACAAAATATATAAAAGTTGCACAATCTCAAAGAAATTCGTATGAGTATGTGAAAGTAATATCAAAGAAAGAGTAAAATATTTGTATTATTAAAATTATCTACGTTTTAGCTTTACAGTTATAGCACAGCAGCAACGACTTTTATAAGCGCTTCAAAACAGGTATATAATCAAAAATTTAGTAATAATTTTGATTACTTCTAGAAATCTATGATTCTAGTTGCATGTAAAATTATTACAAAAAACTATATGAATTGGGTAGGCCACACTACTATCTTGTATAACTATATATGGCTTCACTTATTTCAAGAGTGTACTAACTCAAAAATGATTAAATATGTGTATCTTTTGACAAAATTATAGACAAATTCTCATTAAAACTTCGTAGATTCATAGAAATTTCTAAGGAATCAATAGAGAATATGTGTAGAAAATTTTGGCTCTTTCCGTTTAGACCCCATAGTGAATTCAGCAGACGGACGGACGGATGGACGGACGGACGGATGTGGCTACATAATCTTATAATTATAAGATAAGTCCAATTTTGCGATGTATTACATACGAAATGACAAATCTATATACCCCGATCTTTTTTGATCATGGGTATTAAAAACTGTAAAATCTGGAATTTTAAGTTATCATATTCTAAAATTAAGTGAACGATATTTACTTTTAAACAAAGTATTTGGTTTGTTTATTTATGTTCATTTGATTATTATGTTTTCCTTTTGCAAAATGAAATTTTCTGGTACGTTGTCTATCAGTATGTTTTTTTTTGAAAGGAGATCGTTAACATTAGACAAGGTACAAGATGTTGTCTACTAACAAAAAAAATTGTATTTTTCTTCACATTTCAAATTAAATAAGAAAAATATATTAATTTGTACAAGTGACAGTTGCAAAACATATAGAAATAAATACTCTACACTATAGGAATAATATTGAAAATGTATGTTTGGCTGAATATTTAATGAGCCAGTCGAAAATGTGATAAGAAGCTAAAAATATACACACATACATATGTATGTATGTATTATATTTTTTTTGCCAAACAAATGGAAAACTTATTCATAAACAAAGAGAACGAGTAAAAGTTTTTAAATTTAGATAAACAAATTTTTAAATAACTATTTTGTTGTTTATAATTAAAATATTATGCATAATAAAAACACGTCATTCAATAACGAAGAACAGTGGGAATATTTAGTATAATAAACTGTAAAACAAATGTTCAATTAGTTAGTTTGTATTTAAATTAGTGATCGGCAAAAAGAGAACAAAAGTTATTACTTTATTATTTTACAGTTTTTATTCAGTTGCAGTCACGATCTACTACAGGTTGGTATTTTGCCCAACTAAAATGAGCCAAAGTAGAGGAGATATCACTCCGGTTAAGGGCGTGCTTCGTAGAAGAATGTTAATATATTTGTTAAATATTCTATGACAATCTCAACTAATTTTGATTCGATGGTGTCCCATAGTACCTTTATTAAATTGTTATTATGCATAAATTTTAAGTCATTATTTTAACACGGTGATGTCATTGGAGGCAAGTACTTACCACAAAAGATTACAAGTAATTAGAAAAGTGGTCATAGTAAATCGCATGAAAAAATATATACAACTTCTATATCTTTACTAACAAGATCACTAATGAATTAGAAAGTATTTATATAACACATTATTAGTAAGACATTATTAGGCTACTTCTATGTAATCCAAACAATGTGTAGTAGTCTTTGAAAAGTATATTGATAGGTAAGTAATTACAACTAAAAGCCATTACCCAATTTTTGCTGGGTATAGATCGAAGTTGTCTTTCTGACTGTTTCTCCTCAATTGGTGGCCCCTTTCTCCTCTTGTTCTCAATTTGACCAACGCTTGAGGTGAAAGGTCGCCTTCGGATGTCAATCATTTTTTAATTTGTTTCTCCATAGTTTTGATCTTATGAGTAGGCTCGTAAGGGGAAGTATGATCCATGTAGTGGATCCATGTAGACTAGGAGGTACAACTAACCGATATCGTTCAATCGGAGGGAAGCTATTAGCGGCTATTCTTCTTTTACCATTTAGGTTCACGACACTGCTGCCAAACTCCTTATCCTTACAAGTGGAAAGATGTCTTTGGGTGAACACCTACCTTAAAGGCCTAACTTCACGGTGGTCTTTTTCATCCTACGGTAAGATTTTTTGTCGACTCACCAGCGCCCCTTTGTGTATCTTACACACCGTCCATGTACAAGAACTATGCTCAAGTACTCGAGCTATCTAATTTCTGAACATCGCTGAAACATCGCAAATAGGTAAGATCCACATACCAACACATCTATCCCGTATCACATATACACTTGACAACAACTCATTTCCAACGATTAGTCCCACAGTCACTCCTTGGCTGAGTGTGTGATATCTCGGCAACAGCACTGAACTTATCCCGAATTATAGACTTTAACCAACATTCACTTCCCGCTAATTTGGTTTAAACCGCAGTCACCAGGTGCATCTCCAATAACCGGGACAAGACAAAGTTCGTAACTCTTCCCTGTAGGCTACTGGTTCCCGTGGTACCAGATTATGTAGTTCTCCGATTCGACCCCATGTCATATCAATCTAAGGAAAAGCCGAGTATACATTTGATTATCACCAGTTTATAGTCCCAGCATACTAAAGGTACTGGTAACACCTCTTTACCCCGAGGTGTTACAATAGCGCCAAGATGCCGAAAGAATCAGCAAGGTAACATACCCCCGGGGAATTACAAGTGGAATGTAGGATAGTGGGAAAAGTGGCGAACAGTGATTTAGGAGTGGATATCCTTTGGTCATTAATACTTTTAAGTTCGATGTCCTACAAGAAGATTCTGTGGTGTACTCAAGGTAATAACGGTTACCTACTGAGGACCCTAACCGAGAACGAAGTTAAACCTGTTTGCTATGTAGACGTCGTCGGGAAAGGGAAAGGAGTTTGAGGAATTTGAACTAATGCAAAACAATTCGATGCAACGATGGTTGAATGCTCCTATGAAGTCTCCTCAGAAATAACAAGTCCGAAGTTAGTATGATGTTACGCATTCTGGAAGAACTTAGATTCAAATATCTCGGGAGCGTTGTTATTTCCGATATGACATTCCTCAGGAATACTAATTGGATAATTCTAAGGAACTACATACTGATTGTCCGGACATCGGGCGATAATACCTTGATGAGGTGCTATATAAACTCTTTTTCCACCAACATTTTTCATGTAGAGAAGCTCCCAACAGATCCGATAGGCGTTTTTCTTCTATTCTGTCATCATACGTAATGTTTGCATGTAAATATCTACTCCCTGATGGCTTTGAGTGCCAACCATGACCTTTTAAACATGTAAAATTCAATTTAAATTAAAATAAATCTCAAATTAAACAAATAAAATTGTATTCTACTTCAAGTCGCAAAAAGTAAGTAATTACAACAATATGTATAGAGGACACATGACATTTTGATTAAAAGAACGCAATACATTTTCTTTGCAATCAATTGAGGCATGCTTCCAACTGCAAATATACATATACGGATCAATGCATCACCTTACATCCATATGTGTTGCAGCAGTAAGTAACCTATGGTATGGCATACAAAATTAGAAAATAATAATAATAATGAACACTTTACGGTGTAATGCTACAAATTCCATTGGTTGAGTATTGTAACTAAAATTTCGATATGTATTAATTTAAATTTGTTGCATGCACCATACAAGCTTCTGTAAACAATATTTATCTGTGGAGAATAAATAGAAATTTGAAAACATCCATACATGTAGAATGAATAACGATTTTAATCCTTATAATGATGATACAAGTTAATGATAGAAACAGGTGTGAATATCAGAACACTTTAGATGAGGTGATACTGAGAGAACATATGCAATTTACGTGCAGAAATCCAAATTAAAATAGAAATGCAAAGCGAGCTATTTTCAAAGGTATTGATTATTCTTATCAATTGTAATTGTAATAGAGATTATATTATTATATAAATACGCTTAGGAAGAATAATGGGATAAAAGCGACCATATGTTAAAGTAAACAAATAATTTCTTTAATCTCCTTAATAGTTTTGGGGATCATTGCATTAGAAGAAGGGTTATCAGTGGGACGCCACGGGGGGATATTTGATTTCCTCTACTGTGGCTAGCGATTAACGTTATTCATGGAGACTGCGTTAGATGAGCTCTTGATATGGGCGAAAGCAAAAGGACTGGGTATTAATTCTGGGAAAACTGAACTGATATTATTTACCAGACGGAATAAGGCATCGAACAAATTTTATCGAGAGGAGCAAAGTATTTAGGAACTTTCCTTGATAGCGAGCTTTAATGGAATGAAAATACTCAGGAAAGGATGAGAAAAGGAATCAATGCCTACTACGCATGTAAATCTTCTATAGGAAAGAATTGAGGTCTACAGCCAGCTGTCGTAAATTGGATTTAGACATCGGTTGTTAGGCCTATTTTGATAAAGGATATTGGCTAGCGCGATTAACGGTATTCTAAGTCTATTTGATTTAAACGGCAGGAAGATCGTGGCATACATATGCTGATGACGTTGAGTTACTGGTCAAGGAGTAATTTCTATCCACTATTAGTGACATCATGGAGACTGCATTAGATGAGCTCTTGATATGGGGGAAAACAAAAGTACTGGGCATTAATCCGGGGAAAACTTAACTGATCTTATTTACCAGACGGTATAATGCATCAAACTAATTTTATCGATAGGAGTTAAGCGTTTAGGGACTTTCCTGGATAGAAACCTTTCATGGAAAGAAAATACTCAGAGAAGGATGAGAAAGATACTCAGTGCTTACCACACAAGCAAAATAAGAAAAGGATTGGGATCTATAACCAGATATGGTAAATTGTATTTACACATCGGTTGTTAGGCCTATTCTGACTTATGGTTGTATTGTCCGGTTGTAGACTTTGAAAATAGGGAAGTTATCGTAAGATGCTAAATAAAGCTCTAAGGTGTTTCTCTGTTAGCATTACTGGTGCCATATCTGTGACCTAGAGAACATTTTATAGCGGGTGTTACTGCTAGAAATCTTCATTAGTCAAACCTTCGCGCGACTATCATACAAAAATTCCGTTCGAAATAGATCTACTTGATCAAGGTACAGATCAAAGAATTACGACTTTAGAATTCGGGAAAATATCACGAACGAAACTAGGGACGATTGGCTTTTATCTGATAGACTGTTTAATGGGTGTGCAGTTTGTACCGCTAAGTCCAAGATTGATAGTGCAGGGTGCTGGTGTCTATATCGCTGATGCCGATATAAAAAGGTTCTCCAGACTTCCTGACGAATGTAGTGTCATCCAAGCAAAGATCTTAGCGATCTGGAAAGCGAGAGAACTGATACGAAATCTTATCGATCAAGGGTCGGTTGGGACAATTTATGACAATAGTCAAACTACTCTTAGAGCATTGGCATGTCATAGGGTACATTCGCTCCTGGTTGTAGACTGTAGAAATTCTCTTAGGGACATTGTGAGACTATTTACTACTAGACTGTGTTGGGTTTCCGGGGCACTGTAATATACATGGTAATGAGGTTGCGGGCGAAGTAGCAAGACAAGGTTCAAACCTTGACATAGCTGAAAGGGTTAGAAGTGTGAAACCACCCATCTGTTGCTATTATAGGTTGGTTTTCAAGAGAATCCTTAACATCATAAATCAGTACTGGAACAGTAGAATGAATTACAATTTATCTAAGGTCTTATGGCCAAAACTTCATGTGAAGGCTAGCAAGATGCGTATAGGATTAGATAGATGCAGTTTTAATATTCTGACAGGGATTTTAAATGGATATTGCTCAATTACGGTCTTTGTTAGTAAGTGGGTCTATTGCAGGACATGCGAATACGATGAGGAGCTAGAGATGGTTGAGCACTAACTTTGTCACTGTTCTAGAATACAGAATCTCAGTTTGAAATGGCTGGGAAAATGTGGGATTCAACCCTCACAGTTTAGTTATCTCTTCGACTTGATTTTAAAGGAAGTTTTATGTTCTTCCAAGTTGAAATCAATTTTTAAGTTGAAATCTACTCAGGAATCTTCTCTTTATTCCTCTCTCCATATTACTTTTATTATTTTCTGTTCTTTTTATTGTTTTGTTTCTCTATCTTTCGATCTTCATGCTCTGCGAAGGGAATCACAATGGACCTTATGGTCTCCTGACCATTCTTAAACAAAACATTATAAAATTCATGGGATTTGAATAATTTTACCGGATTTAGATATAGTACAGGTAAATATGTTTCTTAACTAAATCTTTACTTATCAAATATTCGTTTAAACTTTAGACTATAGAACGACCAATATATTTGTGTACTTTTAGTTCACAACAACCAAATTTTGAGTTTTATATGATCAGGGCAAAAAGATACTAATATAATTTTTCCCGAATATACTTAATTTTTACTATTTCCTAGATAAAATGAAAAATATTTCACAAAAAGATATAAAATTTTGTAATCTAATAAATTACTTGCAAAAGTGTTAAATAAACAAAATATATTTTTATTCATCAATTCAAAAACTTTTTCCATTCAAATTAAATTTTTCAATTGTGTTTATAAAAGAAAGTACTATTCAACTATTCAACACTCACTAGCAACAAACACTTTAATAGAATTTTCGTTACAGTACGTGATTTATTACTTGGAAGATGGTTAGTACCCGGTAGTTCGTTAAGTAACAATAAATACGTCATGATCTTAAAATATTATTAATTCCGTTAATTACTTTGAACTCGTTAAATGACTAACTCTAAGATTTTCTTAACTTCTCATAAATCTCATGTAAAATAGATATTTCATAGCTATAAAAAACTTATTTTAGACCCGACCCTTAAAGCTACAGGATATTTTACTTCTGTATGATTGTGAGATTGTATATTTAAGATACATTTAATTTATTCCCTTCATATCCTTTCCTTATCATGTCTGTATGTTTGTAAAAACAAATTATTCGATAAATATGAAGTCGATTTGATGCAAATCAATTCTATAGAAGTATTAAATGTATTTTATATGTACATGATGATAATTCTCTACTTCTCTGCTCTTTATCTATCTCTGTTTTACTTTCCTTTTTCTTTTCCTATATTGAGAATATAAATAAAAATCATATTTGTTACAAGATGGATAAATACTACTTTAGATATGTACAAATGAAAACCATTTCTCATGTTTGTTTATATAAAACTACAAGTATTGAACATTAAAAAATAAACATTAGGGTGGTTTTTTAAACATGATGGCTCGAAGAGAAATATTTGAGTCAAATAGGTAACAATTAAACTGTGCCGCGTCGGAAATTGCCAAACACAAGTAACAAAGCTCAACAAAGCCAGGTGATGCCTCCCAATGGGTAAGCCATGCCACTATATAGGAAAGATGTCCCTATATAGTAGCTTTGATCAATTTTCATTCCTAACAGATTTTTGACTATAGTTTTTGGGATATATTTTTTAAGATTTCCTGTCGATTACTTATTATATTTTTACAAAATATTAAAGTATAAAACACCCTAATGTTCATATATTTTACATATCAATTGATTGAGAAGGTTTCCATATATAAAATTTATTTTTATCTCTTTCTTTTTTCGACTCCTTTGTAATTAAGTGCTTCTTAGAAACAGAATAGTAAGGAAAGACACAATTACAAACTGCACATTAATTGAAAAGCAATTGGAAAGCAATTCTCCTCTTTTAAAAACCCAAATGTCTATAAAATTGTCAATTAGTTAACCTTCCCCTAAAGGAAAATATGTTTATATTTAGTATTTATAATATCTTATTTTAAAGACGTTCATTGATTTTCAGCCGCTGATATGTTAAGATTAATAGAATGATAATAAAAGAAGTTGTTGCTTAAAGGAAATTATCAGCTTTCATTTTTTGCGCATTTTGTCTACTTAACAGGATATTAGACAAGCACGTAACAGACTTCTGTTTCAAATATTTGTATGTGAAGAGCCAGTTGTGAGTATAGAAAAATTTCAAGTTTTTAAACTAAAATTTTCAGATATTTAATCGAATCCATTACAAGATGTGTTTAAGTAACCAGTAATCATACAGTAAAGTAACTTCACTATAAGACATTTTACCGAAAATTAGTTACAGCTTAACGTCTGGACCAGTTTGAGTCAATTTTGGAAGACTAATATGAAAGAAGTCCTCTCAATGGGAACTAGTCCAAAGTTAGTTTAAAGGAACGTACACTGACTGGATATTGTATATCAACGTGTATAACTTCAACAATTAGGACGAGTGGGATGTGATGAGCATGTGGTGATGATAGTGAAATACTGGAACACTTTTTTCTGCCATTGCCAAGTCTTTGTCCAACTAGATCAACCATTGGGAAAGTTATTACTTCTGATATATTATTTTTGCAAAAAAAGGGATTTTCTGACGCCAATATCTTGCAAACCGTTTGGATTTATTTTGATTTATTCCCTTCAAAGATGTAGCTTCTACATCAAAATCGCAAAAAAATAACAAAAATTGATTTTTTACCTTCAAGTGCTTCTATTAATTAGGCGTATACTTAATATTTGTAATTTCAATAAATCATTAACACGTATACGTACAGGTGTGCAGAAGTGCAATTTATAATGAAAAACTTTCCATATATGCAAGTCTTTAATTAATCAACTAAATTCGTTATACCTAGGTCCCAATGTGATTTACTAGCCGGATTTCAGAATATCATAATAGATGTGACCCTTCTAGTGTCACCATATACAAATTACTTTGGCGACTTAGATATGCGATTTTGGCGT
Source organism: Lucilia sericata (assembly GCF_015586225.1). Classification (NCBI taxonomy): domain Eukaryota; kingdom Metazoa; phylum Arthropoda; class Insecta; order Diptera; family Calliphoridae; genus Lucilia; species Lucilia sericata. The sequence continues at coordinate 29,325 of NW_023996930.1, forward strand.
TAATTTGGCTTGTTGTATATTGCCTCATACAAGATATCTTGAGCTTAGGGTTGTCATCGAGGATTCATTTGCCAACGCCAGTAATGATTAGATGTAAATATTACTACTTTTGTGTTTTTAATTGATGAAAGCTCTTCATGAGGTTTGACAACAATATTTATTAAATAATATATTAAAAACTTAGTTCAATAGGTCACTTAACATTGTATAAGTGTAAGGCGTCTGTTAAAACAACAAATAATTGCAATCATTTAAATTTGTTATTTTTATTTAACACACGCCTTAAACTTATGCAATATTTATTGGCCTTAATATAATAAGGAAACAGCGGCCACAATCATAAATTTTCGTGACGCTTTAAAAAGTATTTTATTAGACTTTTGAAAGC
>NW_023996931.1:0-29693 GCF_015586225.1 Lucilia sericata
TTACCCCATATGATGCTCTATTACCAATGTAAACTAAAGCACATACGCATAGATTTTATTTAAGTTTATAAAAAGTAACGAGGGAGGTGTCATCAAGAATGTATAGATAGATAGATAGATAGATAGATAGATAGATAGATAGATAGATAGATAGATAGATAGATAGACAGATAGATAGATAGATAGATAGATAGATAGATAGATAGATAGATAGATAGATAGATAGATAGATAGATAGATAGATAGATAGATCTATATATATATCGCTCGCTCTCTGCTCGCTCGCTCCTCCTCGCTCGTCGCCGCTCGCTCTCTCGCTCGCTCTCGCTCGCTGCTCGCTCGCTCGCTCGCTCGCTCGCTCGCCTCGCTCGCCGCTCGCTCGCTCGCTCGCTCCTCGCTCGCTCGCTCGCTCGCTCGCTCGCTCGCTCCTCGCTCGCGCGCTCGCTCGCTCGCTCGCTCGCTCGCTCGCTCGCCTCTCTCGCTCGCTCGCTGCTCGCTCGCTCGCTGCTCGCTCGCTCGCTCGCTCGCTTCGCTCCCTTCGCTCCCTCTGCCCCCTTCCCGCCTCTCCCCTTTCGCCTTGCCTCTCGCCCTTCCGTGCCTGTTCCTCTCCCTCTGCCCTTCCCCCTCCTGCTGTCTCCTTTTCGGCGCCCTCCCGCCCTCTTCCCTCCCTTTTCTTCTTTGTCCGCTTCTTCTTCCCTTTCCGGCCCTTCTCCTCCCTCCGCCTCTTTCTTCCCGCCTCCCTTTCGTGTGTTCTCCTTTCTTTTTCTCTTCCTCTCCGCCCCTCTCTCCCCTTTTTCCTTCGTTTCCTTCCCCCCCCCCCCCCCCCCGCCTCGTCCTCCTCCAACTAGCACAAATACTCACAACAACAGCAGCAACAACAAACATTTTAGGGAGTCATAGTATTTAATGTCACAACTTGACATTAAGTGCAAACATGGGATTTCCATTTGCCATCCATGATGAGGAGAGGACCTCAATACATGTACAAATACTTACATACATACAAATAAATGTATGCATGTATGAACATCAAAATATCGCATTGCCATCTATAAGCATAGACCAAGTAACCAACGAACCAACCAACCAAACATCCATCTATCCTTTCTGCCATTCTAGGAAATAAGTCTAAATGTTTTATTTATTTTAGAGGTCATATGGTGATAAAATTACATATTATTTCTCATACTACTATCTTACCAAGTTATTTCATTTCATACAACATTATGTTACATACATACTTAAATACTCATACATATGTACGTGTGTTAATGTGTGTGTATAGCTTTAAGTGTTTGAGTTGTTGAGCCCAAACTACTCTATATGTTGTTAAAGGAGAAATACAAAACCCCAGAATTAAAATTGAACATATTTCTTTAAGACTTGCTGACAGTGGCATGGATTAGTTTTTGTTTCCCAAGTGAAAGTTATTTGAAATATTTGGAGTTGAGTGAAATGTGAATATAAAACAAAATATTTAATTGGTAAGACATTTATTATTGCCAAAGGAATCTTGTAAAATTACATACGAAGATTATAGCAAAATTTGGTGGAAATTATTAAAATTGTTTGTTATCTCCTTAGAATTCCTTCGAATTTATGTCAAATGTTGTGAAATGCTTAAATATTAAAGATTTTTTCGAAACCTAATTTCTTTTATTACTTTAATGGATTTTCTGTGTTCGTGCTATAGGAAGACTTTTAGTAAAAAAAAAGAAGAATAAACTGAGTTCAAATTACGCCTTTAAACTATAAAAATAAAACCTTTTGTCTGCAACATATAAATAATCCGAAATTAGGTAAACGCCTCAAATTCTTAGAAGCACAATTAACTTTACAACTTAGTAAAGTGAAGGACCAAAAACAAACTTGACTTCTTTATAAAAAGGATACGAAAACCAGTAACAGGTTGTGCCGAATCTTATTACCCTTCACCTTCACCATGGTGTGTATGAAAAATCCAATAACTATAGACTATGCTATAGACTAGACTATACAGTAGATTATAGACTAGACTATAGACTAGACTTTAGACTAGACTATAGACTAGACTATAGACTAGACTATAGACTAGATTATAGACTAGACTATAGACTAGACTATAGACTAGACTATAGACTAGACTATAGACTAGACTATAGACTAGACTATAGACTAGACTATAGACTAGACTATAGACTAGACTATAGACTAGACTATAGACTAGACTATAGACTAGACTATAGACTAGACTATAGACTAGACTATAGACTAGACTATAGACTAGACTATAGACTAGACTATAGACTAGACTATAGACTAGACTATAGACTAGACTAGACTAGACTATAGACTAGACTATAGACTAGACTATAGACTAGACTATAGACTAGACTATAGACTAGACTATAGACTAGACTATAGACTAGACTATAGACTAGACTATAGACTAGACTATAGACTAGACTATAGACTAGACTATAGACTAGACTATAGACTAGACTATAGACTAGACTATAGACTAGACTATAGACTAGACTATAGACTAGACTATAGACTAGACTATAGACTAGACTATAGACTAGACTATAGACTAGACTATAGACTAGACTATAGACTAGACTATAGACTAGACTATAGACTAGACTATAGACTAGACTATAGACTAGACTATAGACTAGACTATAGACTAGACTATAGACTAGACTATAGACTAGACTATAGACTAGACTATAGACTAGACTATAGACTAGACTATAGACTAGACTATAGACTAGACTATAGACTAGACTATAGACTAGACTATAGACTAGACTATAGACTAGACTATAGACTAGACTATAGACTAGACTATAGACTAGACTATAGACTAGACTATAGACTAGACTATAGACTAGACTATAGACTAGACTATAGACTAGACTATAGACTAGACTATAGACTAGACTATAGACTAGACTATAGACTAGACTATAGACTAGACTATAGACTAGACTATAGACTAGACTATAGACTAGACTATAGACTAGACTATAGACTAGACTATAGACTAGACTATAGACTAGACTAGACTAGACTATAGACTAGACTATAGACTAGACTATAGACTAGACTATAGACTAGACTATAGACTAGACTATAGACTAGACTATAGACTAGACTATAGACTAGACTATAGACTAGACTATAGACTAGACTATAGACTAGACTATAGACTAGACTATAGACTAGACTATAGACTAGACTATAGACTAGACTATAGACTAGACTATAGACTAGACTATAGACTAGACTATAGACTAGACTATAGACTAGACTATAGACTAGACTATAGACTAGACTATAGACTAGACTATAGACTAGACTATAGACTAGACTATAGACTAGACTATAGACTAGACTATAGACTAGACTATAGACTAGACTATAGACTAGACTATAGACTAGACTATAGACTAGACTATAGACTAGACTATAGACTAGACTATAGACTAGACTATAGACTAGACTATAGACTAGACTATAGACTAGACTATAGACTAGACTATAGACTAGACTATAGACTAGACTATAAACTAGACTATAGACTAGACTATAGACTAGACTATAGACTAGACTATAGACTAGACTATAGACTAGACTATAGACTAGACTATAGACTAGACTATAGACTAGACTATAGACTAGACTATAGACTAGACTATAGACTAGACTATAGACTAGACTATAGACTAGACTATAGACTAGACTATAGACTAGACTATAGACTAGACTATAGACTAGACTATAGACTAGACTATAGACTAGACTATAGACTAGACTATAGACTAGACTATAGACTAGACTATAGACTAGACTATAGACTAGACTATAGACTAGACTATAGACTAGACTATGGACTAGACTATAGACTAGACTATAGACTAGACTATAGACTAGACTATAGACTAGACTATAAACTAGACTATAGACTAGACTATAGATTAGACTATAGACTAGACTATAGACTAGACTATAGACTAGACTATAGACTAGACTATAGACTAGACTATAGACTAGACTATAGACTAGACTATAGAATAGACTATAGACTAGACTATAGACTAGACTATAGACTAGACTATAGACTAGACTATACTAGACTATAGACTAGACTATAAACTAGACTATAGACTAGACTATAGATTAGACTATAGACTAGACTATAGACTAGACTATAGACTAGACTATAGACTAGACTATAGACTGGACTAGAGACTAGACTATAGACTAGACTAGAGACTAGACTATAGACTAGACTATAGACTAGACTATAGACTAGACTATAGACTAGACTATAGACTAGACTATAGACTAGACTATAGACTAGACTATAGACTAGACTATAGACTAGACTATAGACTAGACTATAGACTAGACTAGACTGTAGACTAGACTATAGACAAGACTATAGACTAGACTATAGACTAGACTATAGACTAGACTATAGACTAGACTATAGACTAGACTATAGACTAGACTATAGACTAGACTATAGACTAGACTATAGACTAGACTATAGACTAGACTATAGACTAGACTATAGACTAGACTATAGACTAGACTATAGACTAGACTATAGACTAGACTATAGACTAGACTATAGACTAGACTATAGACTAGACTATAGACTAGACTATAGACTAGACTATAGACTAGACTATAGACTAGACTATAGACTAGACTATAGACTAGACTATAGACTAGACTATAGACTAGACTATAGACTAGACTAGACTATAGACTAGACTAGACTATAGACTAGACTAGACTATAGACTAGACTAGACTAGACTATAGACTAGACTATAGACTAGACTATAGACTAGACTATAGACTAGACTAGACTAGACTATAGACTAGACTAGACTAGACTACACTAGACTAGACTACACTAGACTAGACTAGACTAGACTAGACTATAGACTATAGACTATAGACACACGGACATGTCTAAATCAACTTCGCTATTTATGAGGGTCGGAAAATTATATCATAGAAATTACCAACGGAATGATAAACTCCTACTTACGAAGGAGAAGGGTATATCAAAAGCAAGAGAAAATAAGAAATAAACAGTTTTTTCTACTCACCACTCCCACAGAAAAATAATTATTGATAATGTTGTAGGGCACAGTGCAGTCCTTTTCTGCTTGACTTTTAAGTGGTTTTTGTACAGGAATGTTAAATGTTTTGGTTCTGAGGCTGTAGGTGTTGGCGTTGGCACGGGTGTGGGAGAACGTTGCTGCTCCGACAATGATGCAGCACAACCAGTTGCAGCTGTTTGCTGAGTAGGAGTAGTTAGATTTTCATTTTCTGTTATTACAAATGCATCATTTTTATTGCCATTTTCAGGCTGTTCTACGGACTGCTTGTTGTTTTCATTATCATCATTATAACATTTCGTATTGTAGAGCGTTAAATTTCCATTGAAATTGAATGTTTTGTGTTTGGGCGTCGTAGTTGAATTGTTTGCATTAATTTTTTCATCATTGTCAATAATAACAATACTCTCATTATAATCATTATTGGCAGCAACAACATTATTATCATCATCATTAGCAGCAGCAGAAGTATTATTCTGATTATTATCCTGATTATTATGTTGATGGTTAAATTGATTATCGTTATTATCGTCGTCATCGTCATAGATGTTATTAGTATTTGTAACAATATGTTGGTTTCGACATGCATCATCTCCGTCATCTCTATTTGTTAAATTGCTTTTCTCTGCTGGCAATGACGTTGATATTGATTCTCCTTCATGCTGCTGCGGCTGTTTCTCTTCATCCTGACGTCTTGCTAAGGTACTTTGTGTGCTACTGTTTGATGTTGTTGGACTACTACAATAACTAATCATAGTGTCCTGTCTCATGTTCCGTTGTAAACGTTTAATTTCAAATGTAGACATTGATATGCTTTTTGTTGTTGTCTTACATGAAGCTGTCGATGTGGTTGTTGCTGTTGTTGTTGTTCGATACATTGATGATTTAATTTGCTGCTGCTGTTTCTCACTTAACTCTGGCGAGATCTTGTGTCCTGTCATTGCAACATCTTCATCATCACCATCGTTAAATTCTTGTTGTTGCATTGTTGTAAAGTCATGCTGACATAGATTTGTATTGCAACTACTGCTTCGATGAATTTCTTCTTCTTCATATTTTTCCATAAAGGATTTTTTCAACCACAACACTTTGCGACAATTCAAATACTTTTTGCATGTTTGAGTGTAATGTCACCTGAAATGTATGAAAGTCAGAGAGACAGAAAGAAAGAGAGAAAGAGACAGTTAGTCAGTCATTCAGTTAAAAACGATTGGTTTAATGAAACGTATAAATAATAGCTGTAGTATAAATATTGTATGTCATTGCAGACATCGTAATACAAGTGATAAATGAATGTCACTTTGGGTTGACAATACAGTTTAAGCTTTTATAAATGGTTGAAGATGTCAAATTTTATTTTAATATATAAATATACACAATAGACTAGACTATAGAGTGGACTATAAACTAGACTCAAAACTGAACCATAGGCTAAACTATAGACTAGATTATAGAGTGGACTATAAACTAGATCAAAACTGAACTATAGACTAGACTAAAAATTAGACTATATACTAGACTATATACTAGACAATAGACTAGACTATAGACTAGACTATATACTAGACTATAGACTAGACTATAGACTAGACTATATACTAGACTATAGACAAGACTATAGACTAGACTATAGACTAGACTATAGACTAGACTATAGACTAGACTATAGACTAGACTATAGACTAGACTATAGACTAGACTATAGACTAGACTATAGACTAGACTATAGACTAGACTATAGACTAGACTATAGACTAGACTATAGACTAGACTATAGACTAGACTATAGACTAGACTATAGACTAGACTATATACTAGACTATAGACTAGACTATAGACTAGACTATAGACTAGACTATAGACTAGACTATAGACTAGACTACTAGACTAGACTATAGACTAGACTATAGACTAGACTATAGACTAGACTATAGACTAGACTATAGTAAACAGACTAAGACTAGACTATAGACTAGACTATAGACTAGAATATAGACTAGACTATAGACTAGACTATAGACTAGACTATAGACTAGACTATAGACTAGACCTATAGACTAGACTATAGACTAGCACTATAGACTAGACTATAGACTAGACTATAGACTAGAACTATAGACAGGACTATGGACTAGACTATAGACTAGACTATAGACTAGACTATAGACTAGACTATAGACTAGACTATAGACTAGACTATAACTAGACTATAGACTAGACTATAGACTAGACTATAGACTAGACTATAGACTAGACTATAGACTAGACTATAGTAGGGACTATAGGCTAAACTAGAATATAGTATAGTCTGGACTATAAACTAAACTAGAATAGAGTATAGACTAGAATAGAGTACAGACTAGAATATAGTATAGAATATATTTTGTCCAACTATTAAAGCTGTCACGTTTTTTCTACTTTTTGTCCATTACAAACTATAATTTTTGCTGTCATTTCCTGACTGGCGACTTTTTAGTTTTATGTGTGTTTCTTTTTTTATTTCTTTTACAGTCACAACGTACTCGTTTTAAGTTGTTTGTCACACATGAACATTTTTCTGTGTGCCAAATAGATTTTATGATAGTGATATAATAAGAAAAGTTGAAAAAAAAGCTACATGTCATTAAATTAAAGTTCAATTTACTACTTGATTTTAAATTACTTTAAAATTACTGCTAGTAATTGATAAGTAAAATTTAATATTTTCAAATATTTTTTGTGAAAATAAACCTTAAATTAAGTTAAAAAATTTTTCCCTAAATAATAAAAGAAACAGATTATTTTATTATTTTAAAGATAGTTGAAGAATCAGTCAAATGATAAATCCATTAGTAAAAGTGCTAAATTGATTAATGTGGAATGACTTGTACAAATTTTTAAAGATATTTTAAAGTACATAAAGTAAACGTAAGGTACATCAATGCGTATGAGTATTTTTCTAATATTTCACAATAATCATACGTGATCAGTGGTAAATTGTAATTTCATTATTTGTGGTTTATTTTTGATTAATTGTTAATTTTCTTGCAAATCATACGTTTAGATTAGCTACTCATTGACATTATTATTTTTGCATGTATTAAAAGTTGTAACAACTTTATGACATGTTTATTTTCAATAATTTTCTTTGGAATTATCTTTTTTGATATTAATAACAACTTCCCTGTGTTTGTTTGTTCTTCTTGTTTGCCCCATAATTGTCTCTGTGTTCATTTAATCATAAGATGTCATATTCCTGTTTCATATAACACACACTACTGTAAATATTAAAGCCCCCCCCTCAGTTTATAGACTAAGTAGATAAAGTTTGACTCTGCTATAACCCCCGACAACAAGACAATATTTTGTACTCTTAATGGAAATGTCAAAATTTTTGTGCAACAAATTATTTTTTGGGTATAATTTTTCTTGGAACATTAGAAATTTTTTTTTTTTTGTCTTTTTTGGCAATTACATTACACAGAATTTAGTTATGTGAGTTGAATTGAACAGAATCAATTTGAAGAAGGGCAAACAATATTTTGTTTCATTTTTTTTTTGCTGAACATTGAAGTGTGAAAAAGTGTAGGGCGTTTGTTTGTATTTTCTTTTTGTTATAAATAATTGGAAATAACGACCATATTTTCTGGGAAAACATAACTTCAAACAAGATATGGCTATGAATTTAAATTAGCCTAATAAATCCATTTAATGCTAAATGGGTAAGAGTGTGCTTAGTGTGGTATATTAAGATGATCAGGAAGAATTTATAAAAATCTAATAAAAGTTTCAAAAGCATGTGCGTTTAGAGAAAATATGCTTTACATGGTTACTAAATTATAGACTAGACTACATCCAAGACAATAACCTACACTACAGATTAGACTTAAGACTAGGTTACAGACTACATAAACTACTATAGATAAGGCTAGAGTATACTCAACTCAGTTCTAGTTCAGTTCTAATTCAGTTCTAGTTCAGTTCTAGTTCAGTTCTAGTTCAGTTCTAGTTCAGTTCTAGTTCAGTTCTAGTTCAGTTCTAGTTCAGTTCTAGTTCAGTTCTAGTTCAGTTCTAGTTCAGTTCTAGTTCAGTTCTAGTTCAGTTCTAGTTCAGTTCTAGTTCAGTTCTAGTTCAGTTCTAGTTCAGTTCTAGTTCAGTTCTAGTTCAGTTCTAGTTCAGTTCTAGTTCAGTTCTAGTTCAGTTCTAGTTCAGTTCTAGTTCAGTTCTAGTTCAGTTCTAGTTCAGTTCTAGGTTCTAGTTCAGTTCTAGTTCAGTTCTAGTTCAGTTCTAGTTCAGTTCTAGTTCAGTTCTACTTCAGTTCTAGTTCAGTTCTAGTTCAGTTCTAGTTCAGTTCTAGTTCAGTTCTAGTTCAGTTCTAGTTCAGTTCTAGTTCAGTTCTAGTTCAGTTCTAGTTCAGTTCTAGTTCAGTTCTAGTTCAGTTCTAGTTCAGTTCTAGTTCAGTTCTAGTTCAGTTCTAGTTCAGTTCTAGTTCAGTTCTAGTTCAGTTCTAGTTCAGTTCTAGTTCAGTTCTAGTTCAGTTCTAGTTCAGTTCTAGTTCAGTTCTAGTTCAGTTCTAGTTCAGTTCTAGTTCAGTTCTAGTTCAGTTCTAGTTCAGTTCTAGTTCAGTTCTAGTTCAGTTCTAGTTCAGTTCTAGTTCAGTTCTAGTTCAGTTCTAGTTCAGTTCTAGTTCAGTTCTAGTTCAGTTCTAGTTCAGTTCTAGTTCAGTTCTAGTTCAGTTCTAGTTCAGTTCTAGTTCAGTTGTAGTTCGGTTCTAGTTCAGTTCTAGTTCAGTTCTAGTTCAGTTCTAGTTCAGTTCTAGTTCAGTTCTAGTTCAGTTCTAGTTCAGTTCTAGTTCAGTTCTAGTTCAGTTCTAGTTCAGTTCTAGTTCAGTTCTAGTTCAGTTCTAGTTCAGTTCTAGTTCAGTTCTAGTTCAGTTCTAGTTCAGTTCTAGTTCAGTTCTAGTTCAGTTCTAGTTCAGTTCTAATTCAGTTCTAGTTCAGTTCTACTTCAGTTCTAATTCAGTTCTAGTTCAGTTCTAGTTCAGTTCTAGTTCAGTTCTAGTTCAGTTCTAGTTCAGTTCTAGTTCAGTTCTAGTTCAGTTCTAGTTCAGTTCTAGTTCAGTTCTAGTTCAGTTCTAGTTCAGTTCTAGTTCAGTTCTAGTTCAGTTCTAGTTCAGTTCTAGTTCAGTTCTAGTTCAGTTCTAGTTCAGTTCTAGTTCAGTTCTAGTTCAGTTCTAGTTCAGTTCTAGTTCAGTTCTAGTTCAGTTCTAGTTCAGTTCTAGTTCAGTTCTAGTCAGTTCTAGTTCAGTTCTAGTTCAGTTCTAGTTCAGTTCTAGTTCAGTTCTAGTTCAGTTCTAGTTCAGTTCTAGTTCAGTTCTAGTTCAGTTCTAGTTCAGTTCTAGTTCAGTTCTAGTTCAGTTCTAGTTCAGTTCTAGTCAGTTCTAGTTGTTTGTATAGATTCAGTTCAGAGTTCAGTTCTAGTTCAGTTCTAGTTCAGTTCTAGTTCACAGTTTCTAGCTTCAGTTCTAGTTCAGTTCTAGTTTCAGTTCTAGTTCAGTTCTAGATTCAGTTCTAGTTCAGTTCTATTTCAGTTCTAGTTCAGTTCTAGTTCAGTTCTAGTTCAGTTCTAGTTCAGTTCTAGTTCAGTTCTAGTTCAGTTCTAGTTCAGTTTCTAGTTCAGTTCTAGTTCAGTTCTAGTTCAGTTCTAGTTCGTTCTAGTTCGTTCTAGTTCAGTTCTAGTTCAGTTCTAGTTCAGTTCTAGTTCAGTTCTAGTTCAGTTCTAGTTCAGTTCTAGTTCAGTTCTAGTTCGTTCTAGTTCAGTCTAGTTTCAGTTCTAGTTCAGTTCTAGTTCAGTTCTAGTTCAGTTCTAGTTCAGTTCTTAGTTCAGTTCTAGTTCCGTTTCTAGTTCAGTTCTAGTTCAGTTCTAGTTCAGTTCTAGTTCAGTTCTAGTTCAGTTTCTAGTTCAGTTCTAGTAGTTTCTAATTCGTTCTAGTTCAGTTCTAGTTCAGTTCTAGTTAGTTTCTAGTTAGTTCTAGTTAGTTCTAGTTCAGTTCTAGTTCAGTTCTAGTTCAGTTCTAGTTCAGTTCTAGTTCAGTTCTAGTTCAGTTCTAGTCAGTTCTAGTTCAGTTCTGGTTCAGTTCTAGTTCAGTTCTAGTTCAATTCTAGTTCAGTTCTAGTTTAGTTCTTTTTCAGTTCTGGTTCGCCAAACTGCGCATCTATAGATCTTTATACTATAGATTAAATGACGTAGAATATTGTGTGTTTGAAAAAAGTTTAAGAAAACAAATTTGATATCCTTGTTAAAAAAATAAGTGTAAGAAGAAATTAGTAAAATAAACACCCCTTAATCCTGTTAGACTTTAATTAAAAACCAGACAAGAAATTTTTTTAAATATAAACACCTACCTCTATCACTTAACAAATTCTGTGACTGCAAATTTTAGTGTAGCCGAAAACAACTGTTGACACATCTTTATTAGAGAAAAACTAATTTGTCGCAATTCAATTTCTTTTTTAATTCTATAAATATTTCATTCGACAATTACGTGATTTTCCAAAAGCAAATATCAACGTTTGGCTAGCAATTCTATTTAAAATTCCACACACACACACTCTCAGAAAACCTTAAATAAATATTCATTCACAGCATACTTTTTGGTGTTTATTTGATAAAGCAAAATCTAAGAGAAAAGAGTGAAAGATAAAGTGAATGAGAGTAAAAGACTTTTGAATGTTTAATTGAACAGAAACATTTTAAATGTTTGATTTTCAGTTTGACCTTAAGGCCAAACACGGATAAAAAAACAAATTGTTAAGTCAATTATTTTAAAAACAAGGGGGGTATTTTTTTTTAAAGATTTTATGAAATCCAAATATAACTATAACTATAACAATTTTAAACGAAATTTTCTTCTATTTTACAAAACAAATTCTTTAAAAACTTTTTAAGAGTTTTAAAATTTTGCACAACAATTCGATTATAATTAAATTGAAAATAACTTAAGTCAAAGATTCCTTAAAATATTTTCATCTGTCATAATTCCAACAACAATTCAAGAAAACATTAAGTCAACCACTTACCTTTGGTTTTGGTATATCATCATACATGGGATTATTTGTCACTTCTATGCTCCATCTATCCAGCATCACAACATTGGAACGTTTAATTTTATCCATTAATTTTGGTATATTTTCACCCTCATAGCCGCCACCCCAACGTAAGCAACGTGCCAAATCGTTGCCAGTACCCAGTGGTATCACACCGATTGCTGGTTGTGTGGCAAATTCTATAGAGTCTGGGGCGGGAAAAGCCACAAAGACAAATGTATGAAATTGGAAAATAAATGAATTTTCAAAACAAAACCAGAAAAAAAAAACTAGTTTAACAAACATTTTTGTAGTTTAAATTGTTTTTCACAAAGTATTTAAGAAGATAAATATTAGTAAATAAAATACATACAATATGTTTGGGTGTTTATAAACTTACCCATGGCCTCTAATACCCATCCGACAGTGCCATCACCACCACAACAAATAACTTTAAAATTTGGTAAATCCTTGAATAATGTAAGACCTTGAAAGAAGGAGGAGGAAAAAGAGTTTTTTATAAAAAATTTTATTTATATTTTGTAAATTAAAAACTTAAATTTTGTATTGTAAGTAATAAAGACTAGACTAAACTAGACTATATACTAGACTATAGACTAGACTATATACTAGACTATAGACTAGACTATAGACTAGACTATAGACTAGACTATAGACCAGACTATAGACTAGACTATAGACTAGACTATAGACTAGACTATAGACTAGACTATAGACTAGACTATGGACTAGACTATAGACTAGACTATAGACTAGACTAGACTATAGACTAGACTATAGACTAGACTATAGACTAGACTATAGACTAGACTAGACTATAGACTAGACTATAGACTAGACTAGACTATAGACTAGACTAGACTATAGACTGTAGACTAGACTATAGACTGTAGACTAGACTATAGACTAGACTATAGACTGTAGATTAGACTATAGACTAGACTATAGACTAGACTATAGACTATAGACTAGACTATAGACTAGACTATAGACTAGACTATAGACTAGACTATAGACTAGACTATAGACTAGACTATAGACTAGACTATAGACTAGACTATAGACTAGACTATAGACTAGACTATAGACTAGACTATAGACTAGACTAGACTATAGACTAGACTATAGACTAGACTATAGACTAGACTAGACTATAGACTAGACTATAGACTAGACTATAGACTAGACTATAGACTAGACTATAGACTAGACTATAGACTAGACTATAGACTAGACTATAGACTAGACTATAGACTAGACTATAGACTAGACTATAGACTAGACTATAGACTAGACTATAGACTAGACTATAGACTAGACTATAGACTAGACTATAGACTAGACTATAGACTAACTATAGACTAGACTATAGACTAGAACTATAGACTAGACTATAGACTAGACTATAGACTAGACTATAGACTAGACTATAGACTAGACTATAGACTAGACTATAGACTAGACATAGACTAGACTATAGACTAGACTAGACTAGCTAGACTAGACTATAGACTAGACTATAGACTAGAATATAGGACTAGACTAGACTATAGACTAGACTATAGACTAGACTATAGACTAGACTATAGACTAGACTATAGACTAGACTATAGACTAGACTATAGACTGACTATAGACTGACTATAGACTAGACGAATAGACTAGACTATAGACAGAGACTATAGACTAGACTATAGACTAGACTATACTAGACTATAGACTAGACTATAGACTAGACTATAGACTAGACTATAGACTAGACTATAGACTAGAACTATAGACTAGACTAAGACTAGACTATAGACTAGACTAGTGACTAGACTATAGCTAGACTATAGACTAGACTATAGACTAGACTATAGATGACTAGACTATAGACTAGACTATAGACTAGACTATAGACTAGACTATAGACTAGACTATAGACTAGACTATAGACTAGACTATAGACTAGACTATAGACTAGACTATAGACTAGACTATAGACTAGACTATAGACTAGACTATAGACTAGACTATAGACTAGACTATAGACTAGACTATAGACTAGACTATAGACTAGACTATAGACTAGACTATAGACTAGACTATAGACTAGACTATAGACTAGACTATAGACTAGACTATAGACTAGACTATAGACTAGACTATAGACTAGACTATAGACTAGACTATAGACTAGACTATAGACTAGACTATAGACTAGACTATAGACTAGACTATAGACTAGACTATAGACTAGACTATAGACTAGACTATAGACTAGACTATAGACTAGACTATAGACTAGACTATAGACTAGACTATAGACTAGACTATAGACTAGACTATAGACTAGACTATAGACTAGACTATAGACTAGACTAGACTAGACTAGACTATAGACTAGACTATAGACTAGACTATAGACTAGACTATAGACTAGACTATAGACTAGACTATAGACTAGACTATAGACTAGACTATAGACTAGACTATAGGACTAGACTATAGACTAGACTATAGACTAGACATAGACTAGACT
Organism: Lucilia sericata; assembly: GCF_015586225.1. Classification (NCBI taxonomy): domain Eukaryota; kingdom Metazoa; phylum Arthropoda; class Insecta; order Diptera; family Calliphoridae; genus Lucilia; species Lucilia sericata. Next base: position 14,732 of record NW_023996931.1, read on the forward strand.
ATAGACTAGACTATAGACTAGACTATAGACTAGACTATAGACTAGACTATAGACGACTAAGACTATAGACTAGACTTATAGACTAGACTATAGACTAGACTATAGACTAGACTATAGACTAGACTATAGACTAGACTATAGACTAGACTATAGACTAGACTATAGACTAGACTATAGACTAGACTATAGACCTAGTAGACTAGACTAGACTAGACTATAGACTAGACTATAGACTAGACTATAGACTAGACTATAGACTAGACTATAGACTAGACTATAGACTAGACTATAGACTAGACTATAGACTAGACTATAGACTAGACTATAGACTTTACTATAGAATAGACTATGGACTAGGCTGTAGGCTAGAACAGGTTCAACCAGTCAATTCCCTGTATGAAATCGACTTCAAGTTTTTACACAGAGCTGACCAATTAACAAAATGTTTAAACTTTGGTTTGGTATTTGTGAAGTAAACTAATGCAGAACAGTTCGTGGAATATTCGTGAATATTTATATATAGTTATTGGAGTTTCCTGTATTTTATTCATCTTAATTGTAAAATATCAAACATTTTTAATTTTAAATAATTCTCTGCATATTAAGCAGTTCATTTTTGTTTGAAATAAGGAAATTAATATCACTTATACGCACCATGTATGAGTAACTATTTACATAAAGCAAAACTTAAACTCTCTCACTTTCTTTTTTTTTCTATCAAACACACATACAACTAACAGTTTTACAAGGAGTTAAAGTATCTGTAATAGAAACTAATTTCTAACTTAATATCTGGTTGATACTTTTCTTCTTCGGGTCACACTCATACATATATGCAGTTTTTGCTATGCAGAGAAGAGTTACTTTAGTGTCTCCAAGTAATCTATGTAGAGGGTAGAAAGTAAGCAATCTATGAAATTAAAAAATTAAGATTTTGACAACCGAACTGCTGGGTACCTTTACACTCATACATGTTTAAATATACAAATTAGTGCGCTCATAGAAAAGTTTTAATTAAAATATTTTCTCTAGTAAGCAAACATACATACATATGTATATATGTATAAATGTAAGCAAACAAGTATATTTAAAAGGTAAATAAATACATACACTCTCACATTGCACAGTGGTATAGGAAAAAAAAAAGAGGGAAATAATTCGGTAACTTCTAAACGGTTAATCCGATTTTAATGAAATTTGGTGTGCACAAAGAGGAGGTGTTGTCGAGTTTAGGTTTTGAATTTGGACCTTATAGGCCAACCAGGGGCCCGGCGGGGGGTCCTCAAATTAGGACACCTCGGCTATGTTAAATTTTTAAAACGATCCTATTTCTTCATTTGAGTTCCGATTTAAAAAAAATTTCGTATATAGAATCTCCTCATCGAGCACTATAAAAAATGTCGTCGTAGCAGTAAATTATCTCTTATAGTTTAGGAGATATTCGCATTTGAATATTAAAATTTTAAAATTTTTACCGTCCTTACTTTAGTTTTTTTGATAATAGCAGGTCCAAATATTTCCGATTTTCGCCATTTTTTTTTATTTGCTTAACAACAAGTTTATATACCAAGCAGTGAAAGAATTATGTAAAAATCATGACTGAGTCCAAAGTTATAGGCATTTAAATTTAAAAAATTAAAAAAAGGCGATTTTTTGTCATTTTTTTGGGAAAAAAGTATCTTTTTCTTTTTAAGTTATCTAAAAAGTTTCTAAGAAGATGTATATAGAATTTATACTTTTTGGAAAGCTGACTTTACATAAAATACGATAAATGAAACAAAACCTAAAATTTTTGATACCGAGGGGACCAGGTCCATCCAAAAAAACCCTATTTTTTATGGAAAATTAAATTTTGAGCAAAAATTCTCAAATCGCATAGTCGATATCAAATTATAGTGACCTGTTTTATATGACCCAATATGTTCTTAATCATTTTGTAACGGGTTTCGATAACCCCGCCCCTGGTATGGATATAATAGGCAAAAAACTAAAAAATCCCATTTTTGGGATTTTTTAAAACTTTTTTGGGAATTCCGGGATTTCTAATAAGAAAATTCGAAATTTTTATTTAATTTTGGATTTTGAGTAAAAAAATCTACCTAACAGTAAAATTTCATCAAAAAATATTCATAAATAAAATTTTTATTGCAATTTGAAAAATTTGTATCTTCGCAAAAACTGAATAAAAAACATTTTTTAATTTTTTTTAAAAAAAGTATTCCGCGAATTTTTAATTTTCAAAAATTATATACAGTTTTGAAAAATAGACAAAATTACCTTTCCATTGATATATAACATGCCTACCTAATGTTTTTTAAGTGACAAATTAATTAGGGAAAACTCAACATCTTTTAGAAAATTTACCTAGCACTATTATTTTCATCCATATATGTAACAAATTTAAGAGTTAACCTTATGGATGAAAATAATAGTGCTAGGCAAATTTTCTAAAAGATGTTGAGTTTTCCCTAATTAATTTGTCACTTAAAAAACATTAGGTAGGCATGTTATATATCAATGGAAAGGTAATTTTGTCTATTTTTCAAAACTGTATATAATTTTTGAAAATTAAAAAATTCGCGGAATACTTTTTTTAAAAAAAAATTAAAAAATGTTTTTTATTCAGTTTTTGCGAAGATACAAATTTTTCTAATTGCAATAAAAATTTTATTTATGAATATTTTTTGATGAAATTTTACAGTTAGGTAGATTTTTTTACTTAAAATCCAAAATTAAATCAAAATTTCGAATTTTCTTATTAGAAATCCCGGAATTCCCAAAAAAGTTTTAAAAAAATCCCAAAAATGGGATTTTTTAGTTTTTTGCCTATTATATCCATACCAGGGGCGGGGTTATCGAAACCCGTTACAAAATGATTAAGAACATATTGGGTCATATAAAACAGGTCACTATAATTTGATATCGACTATGCGATTTGAGAATTTTTGCTCAAAATTTAATTTTCCATAAAAAATAGGGTTTTTTTGGATGGACCTGGTCCCCTCGGTATCAAAAATTTTTAGGTTTTGTTTCATTTATCGTACTTTATGTAAAGTCAGCTTTCCAAAAAGTATAAATTCTATATACATCTTCTTAGAAACTTTTTAGATAACTTAAAAAGAAAAAGATACTTTTTTCCCAAAAAAATGACAAAAAATCGCCTTTTTTTAATTTTTTAAATTAAAATGCCTATAACTTTGGACTCAGTCATGATTTTTACATAATTCTTTCACTGCTTGATATATAAACTTGTTGTTAAGCGAATAAAAAAAAATGGCGAAAATCGGGAATATTTGGACCTGCTATTATCAAAAAAAACTAAAGTAAGGACGGTAAAAATTTTAAAATTTTAATTTTCAAATGCGAATATCTCCTAAACTATAAGAGATAATTTACTGCTATGACAACATTTTTTATAGTGCTCGATGAGGAGATTCTATATACGAAATTTTTTTTAAATCGGAACTCAAATGAAGAAATAGGATCGTTTTAAAAATTTAACATAGCCGAGGTGTCCTAATTTGATGACCCCCCGCCGGGCCCCTGGTTGGCCTATAAGGTCCAAATTCAAAACCTAAACTCGACAACACCTCCTCTTTGTGCACACCAAATTTCATTAAAATCGGATTAACCGTTTAGAAGTTACCGAATTATTTCCCTCTTTTTTTTTTCCTATACCACTGTGCATTGTAGGAGACAGGATATTCTATTACTGTTCTTTCTAAAATATAATTTCAATTTATTTATTTTTTAATTTTTAAATATTTTTATAACAAATTAAATATTCTGCTAAATTCATCATGAGATACGAGTTTAAATAAATATGTACATACATATGTATGTGTGTATGTATCCTTCCATAGTAGTAGTAGTACAAAATTATAATTGCTAAAATACTAATTTTATATTCATTAAGTGTCTCTCCATGTAAACTCACCTTCTTTGGGACCACCTTTTGATAAATCATAGACCTGACGTGGATTAAGCATGTATTGGAATTTACGTAAAATACGATCACCTTGTCGACCACCACTTTTGGGATTAACAAACACCAATAGAGGGCAACTGATTTCATTTGGTGGTGTCATTTGAAAATGTGTAGCCTGTTGATGATGTGTTTGGGATGTAGACGATTTCTGTTTTAGTTTCAGTTTGTATATTTTTTTTGCAAATTCAATTTGAATTTTTTTTTTATATTTACAAGCATTTTTATATATCAAATACATAGACACATAGTTATATATACATATACATGAATACCAAAAATATAATTTGCATTTTATGGGGCAGTTACAAAAGGGAATTTTGGAAATTTAATTTTACAAATTTGATGATAGATGATGAAAATTGATGATCCAAATCATTAGAAAATGATTTAGGGCGACGGTTATTTGGTTAAAATTTATTTATTTTTTTTTTGTAGCACACGGGGTTAAGAAGAGGAATAAACAATAAAATAAATATATTTTAGATTAGCATTATTAAGCAAAAAGCTGGGTTATAGGTATTTTATGTATTTGTGTAAGTATTTATAGGTGGTTGAGTAATGTTTATGTAAAATGAGTTGTCAAAGAACTAAGTGTTGAAATTGAGCGTTTTTAAAGCAAATTCTTTAATATAAATTGGCTATAGTCTCGACTATAGAGTAGACTATAGTCTCGACTATAGAGTGGACTATAGTCAAGACTATAGAGTAGACTATAGTCTCGACAATAGAGTAGACTATAGTCTCGACAATAGAGTAGACTATAGTCTCGGCAATAGAGTAGACTATAGTCTCGACTATAGAGTAGAGTATGATCTTGACTATAGAGCAGACTATAGAGTAGACTATAGTCTTGACTATAGAGTAGACTACAGTATCAACTATAGATTAGACTATAGTTTAAACTATAGAGTAGATTATAGTCTAGACTACAGTCTCGACTGTAGAGTAGACTACAGTCTCGACTATAGAGTGGACTATAGTCTCGACTATAGAGTAGACTATATTCTCGACTATAGAGTAGACTACAGTATCAACTATAGATTAGACTATAGTTTAGACTATAGAGTAGATTATAGTGTAGACTACAGTCTCGACTATAGAGTAGACTATAGTCTAGGCTATAGAATAGACTATAGTAAAAACTGAAGAGTAGACTTTTGTCCCGACTATTGAGTAGAACATAGTCTCGACTATAGAGTAGACTACTGTCACGACTATAGAGTAGACTACAGTATCAACTATAGATTAGACTATACAGTAGATTATAGTCTAGACTACAGTCTCGACTATAGAGTAGACTACAGTCTCGACTATAGAGTAGACTATAGTAAAAACTGAAGAGTAGACTTTTGTCCCGACTATTGAGTTGAACATAGTCTCGACTATAGAGTAGACTACAGTCACGACTATAGAGTAGACTACAGTATCAACTATAGATTAGACTATAGTTTAGACTATACAGTAGATTAGTCTAGACTACAGTCTCGACTATAGAGTAGACTATAGTCAAGACTGTAGAGTAGACTTTTGTCTCGACCATAAGGTAGACTATAGTCTAGGCTATAGAATAGACTATAGTCTAGGTTATAGAATAGGCTATAGTCTAGGCTATAGAATAGACTATAGTCTCGACTATAGAATAGACTATAGTCTCGACTATTGAATAGACTATAGTCTCGACTATAGAAAAGACTATAGTCTCGACTATAGAATAGACTATAGTCTCGACTATATAGTAGACTATAGTCTCGACTATAGAGTAGACTATAGTTTAGACTATAGAGTAGACTATAGTTTAGACTATAGAGCAGACTATAGTTTAGACTATAGAGTAGACTATAGTCTCGACTATAGAGTAGACTGCAGCCTCGACTATAGAGTAGACTGCAGCCTCGACTATAGAGTAGACTATAGTTTAGACTATAGAGTAGACTATAGTTTAGACTATAGTCTAGACTATAGAGTCTCGACTACAGAGTAGACTATAGTCTCGACTATAGAGTAGACTATACACTCGACTATAGAGAAGACTATTGTTTAGACTATAGAGGCTATAGTCTAGACTATAGAGTGGACTATAGAGTAGACTATAGTCTAGACTATAGAGTAGACTATAGTCTCGACTATAGAGTAGACTATAGCCTCGACTATTGAGTAGACTATAGCCTCGACTATTGAGTAGACTATAGCCTCGACTATTGAGTAGACTATAGTCGCGACTATAGAGCAGACTATAGTCTCGACTGTAGAGTAGATTATAGTTTATACTATAGAGTATACTATACTCTTGACTATAGAGTAAACTATAGTCTACTCTATAGTCGAGAGTATAAACTATAGAGTATACTATAGCGAACACTACAGTCTAGACTATAGAGTAGACTATAGTCTCGACTATGGAGTAGACTATAGTCTCGACTATGGAGTAGACTATAGTCTCGACTATGGAGTAGACTACAGGCTCGACTATAGAATAAGCTGTAGTCTTGAATATTGAGTGGACTATAGTCTCGACTGTAGACTAAACTATTTTATAGTCTCAATAAATTCTTCTCAAACAAAAAAACGCTAAATTTCAACACTTTATTTACTTAATTTTTTTTCTGTTGCTGCTGTGTTGTTATTGTAATGAGTAAATATTTAAGCATTTAAATGTTTATTGAATGAACTTATTTACTTATTTTGTGTAAATTTAAATTTACTTTACTAATCGAAACAATTTGACATTTTACCTTATTTGCTGATTAACTGAACGCTGACGATCCAATACCGCCGGACAGATGGCTGTTGGAGGCACAATTAATTCGGCAAATTCACCCAAAGTACATTCTTTCTTTACCGATGAGGCACAACGATTGTGAAGCTGAAAAAGTGAAACACAAACAAGATTAAAAAAGGGAAAGAGAGGGAATTGAATAAAAAAATGTATATAAAGTAAATAATTGTTTAATGATAGACATAGCAGATGATAGCAGGCTCTATTACACATGTATAGCATTAAAAATTATAAGGTTATGTTGAATTAATGGAAATATTTATTTTTTGTTGCTGCAAAGGAATGTGTATCTAAGTATATTGAAAGTGTGTTTAGCTATTCCTTTTTAAATTAATGGTATGATTCTTTTTTTTAGCTTTGAAGTAGGTTTTTTTTTAATTTTCTGTGAAAATAGGAAAACATCTTAACAACACGCGCCGTTAATTTCTAAGAATGTATTGGAAGTTATTTAAAATGAAATAATTAAAATTAATACATATTTTTTGATTATCAAAGAACTTCAAAAAATTTAATTTTGAAAGGCAATTGGGTGTTTATTAAATGAATAGGAATACAAATATACATACACACATACATATGTATATATATACTTAATAATATTTGTAAATTTAGTAAATTTTACACAATTTTCTATGAAGGACTTTTTACATTTTAAACCTTTTTTAAATTAATTTTACCAGGTGTAAACTATTTTTAGTAAAGTTAGTATGATGGTACGTATTCTCAGTGGACACACAGGATTACGAGCACATCTATACAAAATTGGACGTGCGAATTCAGACGAATGTAGAGCATGTGGAGAGGACAGTGAAACTCTGGAGCACTTTCTTTGCCATTGTCAGGCATTCGTCGAAGTTAGATCCAAGTATCTTGGAAGTGATGTTATTCCAGAAATAACATTCTTAACCAACACCGATTGGAAGATTCTTAGGAATTACGTCCAGGAAACTGAGTTTCTGAACATGGAAAAATAATACATTCAGTGAACAATTTTTTTTTTTTTTTTTTTTTTTTTTTTTTTTTTTTTTTCTTGAATTGGAGCGCACAACAGGCCCGATAGTGGCCTAGGTGTATTTCTTTGGATTTGATGTAGTATACATCCTCCTATCAACCTACCTACCTACCTACCTAGTAAAGTTTTACATTATGTATTAATTACGAATTTTACAGGTCATAAAGTCTTCCTTAGTTAAGTTTACATGATGTAAAATTCTATTTAGTAAAGTTTAGTTGATATAAACTTTTATTTAATAAATTTTATACTGCGTTTACTCTATTTACTCGAGTTTACTTGATATAAACTTCTATTTACATGATTTTACACGGCACAAAGGCTTCATTCATTAAGTCTACATGTTGTAAAATTCTATTAAGTAAAGTTCACATGATTTAATGTTTTCTTAAGTACATTTTACACGGGGTAAACTCTACTTTAGTTAAGTTTACACGATGTAGAATTATATTTAGTAAAGTTTACATGGTGTCAACTTAAGATTAGTAAATTTTATGTTTTCATCGTTTACACGATGAAAACTTTTTAGGTTGTAAATTTTACATGGTGTAAACTTTAATATTCTTAAGTTTACATGATTAACTTCACAGTACGTAAAGTTTTATTTAGTAAAATTTACATGATGTAATTTTATATTTAGTAAATTTTTTTACACGACGTAAACTATACTTTATTAAAGTTAACATGATGTAAGTTGTTCTTTAGTAAGATTACATGATGTAAAATACAATTTAGTAATGTTTACATGACGTAAACTTTTATTTACTAAAGTTTACATGATTGTAATCTTTTATTTACTAAAGTTTACACGGTGTAAACTTTTATTTACTAAAGTTAACATGATGTAAACTTTTATTTACATAAGTTTACATGATGTAAACTTTTATTTGCTAAATTTTACATGATGTGAATTTTTATTTCTTATCGTTTACATGGTGTAAACTTTCAAGTAGTATAGTTTACATGTTTTAAACTCTTCTTTACTAAAATTTTACATGATGTAAACTTTCCGTTAGTAAAATTTACACGATGTAATCTACAGTTTAGTAATGTTTACATGTCGTAAATTTCTATTTAGTAAAGTTTGTGTGATGTAGACGTTTATTTATTAAAGTTTACATGTGTAAACATTTATTTACTTAAGTTTCCATGGCGTAAACTTTAATATTTTCAATGATGTAATGATGATGTAAACATTAATTTACTTAAGTTTACTTGAAGTCAAATTTTATTCAGACAAATTTACATAATGTAAACAGTAATTTACTTAAATATACATGATGTAAACAATAATTTTCTTAAGTCTACATAAAGTAAACTTTCATGTCGTGTAGTTTACATGATGTAAACTCTTTTTTATTAAAATTTTACATAATGTAAACTTTTATTTGGTAAAATTTACACGATATAATGTTTACATGTCGTAAACTTCTATTTAGTATTTATTATACGATATAAGCTTTTCTTTGTTAATTTTACATGATGTAAACTTCTACTTAGTAAAGTTTACATAATGTAAAGTTTTCTTTAATCTTGCTTACATGATGTCAAATTGTATTTAATTGTAAATTATTCTTTATTAATGTTTACATAATGTAAAATTTATTTTATTTAAGTTTACATAATGTAAACCTTTTCCTTAGTAAGTTTTACTTGATGTAAACTCTTTTTTTTTAGAAGATGTAAACATTTCCCTTAAAGTTCTTGAAATAAATTTAAAGACAAATTTAAATAAAAAACTTATTTACTCAACTTAACATTAATAGATTATAATAGTTTCCCTGATGCTGAAGCGTTATTTTACTAAAGTATTTCCTTTTCTCTCTTGTTTGTCTAACAATATAAACAACTAACAACATAAAGAGTAGACAAAAAAGCATCAAAAACAATTTAAGTTAAATATAGCTAAAAAAAGAAAGAAACCTTTCTTTTTAAAAAACTAAACAAAAAAAAAATTTAATAAAAAATGACAACAGTTACGCAAAGAAAACGTCTCAAAGATAGGGAGAGAGTAAGAAGAAAACTACTGAAGTAGGAACATTGTATTTATTACTAAGTTTCTTTATATAGAGATAGAAAAATAAATTTGGTAAAATTTTATTTAGTAAAAAGTAACTTGGCTGGTGGTATTATACTTACAGCTGACAAAACATAAAAAAAGGTTACAAACAAAACTGCTTGATACCTTTAAAACTCATACATACATACTTACATGTGTATGTATAAGAGTTCTTAATACAAGTCAAGTTAAGACAAGACAGCCAAAAACCAGATTGTTACAAAAATTGCACACTTAAGACTTGTTACAAAAAACAAATACGTGACAATTTTCAATTGTCAAGTTAAGCGGAAATAAAAATAATATAAAAATCTGCTACAATAAACTGATTTGTCGTCCTGTACAAAGTCAAAGCCACAAAGTCAATAGGAAATGAATGTGTTTAATAATGATAATAAGAGAAAATGAGACAATTTATTTCTAAGACAATTTCAGTTTCAGGTGACTGCATTGTAAGTTAACAACTTACTGTCATTGACTAACTATTTTTAGTTTAAAGGGGTTTGCTGTAATCTTGGAGTGATATTGAAGTTTAAATTTTTTGTTTTTCAAAATGAAAAGTATGTAAAGTTTAAATAATATGAAAATGTAGTTAATTTTACACAATGTAATAATTTTTATAGCAAGTTTTACATTAAGTAAACATTTCCGTAATAAAATTTACATAACGAAAACTTTCATAAAAGTAAATTTTACATCATGTAAACATAACTAAATAAAACTTTACATTATGTAAACTTTACTTAAGAGCTGTATCATGTAAACTTTACTTCAAGTAAACTTCACTAAATAGATTTTTTTACTAGCAAGCAAATTTCACAAAATGAAAGTTTTAGCCATGTTAGCATTACTATAGAATGGTTTACATTAGGTAAAATTACTAGATAACAGTTTACATCATGTAGACATTACTAAAGACTGAAAATTACATCGTGTATACTTGGCTAAAGTAAGGTTTATGTAATGTAAACTTTATTGTACGCTTTACATTATGTAAATTTTACTAAAACTAAGTTTACTTAATGTAAAATTTGCTACTGAAAAGTTTACATTATGTAAATGTTATTTTAGAACATATTACATCATGTAAACTTAAGTAATGTTTAGTTTACATCTCGTAAACATTGTTATTGAAAAGGTAAATAATACTATAGAATAGTTTACACCATGTAAATTTAACTATAGATTATTTTAAATCATGTAAACAATAGTAAATAATAATGGTTTACATTACGTAAACAATACTATAGAATAGTTTGATGTATCATGTAACAATGTTCTAGAGTAATTTGCATCATGTACGCAATACTATAGAATAGTTAACATTAGGTAAACTATACTGTAGTATAGCTATCATTATGTAAACAATACTATAGACTAGTTTACATAATGTAAACAATGCTATAGAATAGTTTTCATCATGGAATTAATACTGTAGATTTGTTTACCTTAGGTAAACAATACTATTGAATATTTTACATCATGTAAACGATACTATAGTATAGTTTACATTATGTAAACAATATAATAGACTAGTTTAAATAACGTAAAATTTATTAAGGACAATAGTAAAGAGTAGTTTACATCATGTAAACATTACTATAGATACTGTAAAGTAGTTTACCTTAGGTAAACAATACTATTGAATAGTTTACATCATGTAAACAATGTAATAGAATAATTTACATCATGTGCACAATACTATAGAATAGTTAACATCATTTAAACTATACTATAGTATAGCTTACTTTATGTAAACAATACTATAGACTAGTTTACATAATGTAAACAATGCTATAGAATAGTTTACATCATGGAAACAATACTGTAGATTGTTTTACCTTAGGTAAACAATACTATTGAATAGTTTACATCATGTAAACGATCGTTAGTAAGTGTACATTATGTAAACTATACAATAGACCAGTTTACATAATGTAAAATTTATTAAGGACAATAGTAAAGAATAGTTTACATCATGTAAACAATAGTATAGAATAAATCACTTTATGTAAACCAAGCTATAGAATAGTTTACATCCTGAAAACAATACTATAGAATAGTTTACATCATGTAAACAATACTATTGAATAGTTTACAGAATTTAAACAAAGGTATAGAATAGTTTTTATAATGAAAAGAATGCTATAAAACAATTTACATCATGTAAACAATTCTATTGAATGGTTTACATAACTTAAACAATGTTATAGAATAGTTTACATCATGAAAACAATACTGTAGAGTAGTTTACATTATGTAAACAATAGTATAGAATAGGCTACATCATGTAAACAATACTATAGAATAGTTAACATCATGTAAACAAAGCTATAGAATAGTTTACATCATGTAAAAAAAGCTATAGAATAGTTTACATCGTGTAAACAATGCTATAGAATAATTTACAATACGTAAACAATACTAAATAATAGTTTACATCAAGAAACTTTACTAAAGAAATATTTACATCATGTAAACCTCATTATAGAATACTTTACATCATGTAAACTATACAAATGAAACGTTTTAATTACGTAAACAATTCTATAGAATATTCTACATCATGTAAAAAAGGCTATGTTATAGTTTACGTCATGTTAAATTCCATAAAGAATTGCTTACATCATGTCAATTTTACCAATGAAAAATGTACATCTTGTAAATTTTACTATAAAATAGTTTACATCAAGTCAAAAGAGCAATACATATTATGTCAAACTTACTAAATAAAGCAGAAATCATGAAAAATCTACTAAAGAAAAGTTGACATCATGTAAACTTTGCTAATGAAAAGTTTGACAACATGTAAAGTTTTCTAAAACAAAAAATAAAAAAAAAAAATATTTACATTGATTTGCCCTTCTTGAAATATTTCGTAGTTATAAATAAAACAACAAACCGATATTAACTTCCTTTTAAAAGAAACCCTAACCAAAAAGAAAAAGTTTTTCTATTTTAAGAAGGTAGTAACAAAAAAGCAACAACAACAAAACAGTTAAAATAAATTTAAAATTCCCCACAGGTAATGCAAAAAATTCTTATTAGTTTTTGCACAAAAAAGCATTAAACTTTTCCCCTCAAAAGACCCTTTTTTACAAATTATTTAAGTCTTTTAGAAAACGTGTTTTTACTTAAATTATTTGTATTAATTATAATTAAAAAAACAAATAAATTACAATAACGCTCAACTACCTAAAGAGAAATCGAAAAAGAATAATTCTAACTATTACTTAATTTTAAAAGCATAAAAACGCAAATTCTAAATGAAAAATGAACTTACCATCATGTGACACCAACGACACGTGAGTCCTGTAATGCCATGATACGCTTTAATACGTTTACGACATTTCGAACAACGACCCATAACAGTTGCCTTCCACCCAATGATGCAGTAGATCACCGCCGCCCTTGACCTTTTTCGATTTGACATATGTTGTTATACAAGATGCTGGAGCATGTTGAACGCAACGCTCATGTACTGTATACTTGCATACTTTATAATGTCCAAGGTATATGCAGACACACACAAACACACACACCACATGCACACCGTTATATGTACATTTATTTTAGTATGTCAGTTGTAAGAAGAAGAAGAAGTACATGAAAATTGATGAAGAAAAGAGTGAAAAAAAATAAATTAATGAAAATTTTATGAAAAAACACTGTCATCTGCAAGAAGAGAAATATTGATGAAGAGTTAAAAACGAGGAGAAAATATTGGATTAGGATTTTGTTTAGAACTTTGATGGAATCTAAGGATGGATTCAATTCAATCTTTGATGGATTCAATTGAGAGATTTATTGGGTTAGTGTCAGTAGACTTTGAAATCGATTCTGCTCTATTTGTCTTACTTTTTATATTCAATAATATTTGAGTTTGAAAATATCATTCCAAAATAGGTCCTATACTGACTTCTAAATCTGAATTTTGTACTAATATTTAACTAGACATTGGATTTTTCGCTAGAAATCTGAAATCTCATTTCACTCTAGAAATCTGATTTCTAATCAGAAATCCTCTTTCTCACTAGAAATCCGATTTCTGACTACAAGTTTGATTTCTGAATAGAAATTCTATTTTTTAGAGAAATCAGATTTCTATTAAAAGTAGCTATTCTATATAATAGAGTATTTTTTAATAGAAGTTCGATTTCTGAATTGAAATTCGACTTTTTAGTAGAAGTTCGATTTCTTAATAGAAATCGTATCTCTCATTAGGAAATCCGATTTCTCATTACATCTGCAATTTCTCATTATAAATCCGACTTCTCATTAGAAACACGACTTCTTAAGAAATTAGATTTCTTATTGGAAATCCGATTTCTTATTAGAAATCTGACTTTTTAATAAAAATCCAATTTCTTAATAGAAATTCGATTTCTTACCAGAAATATGATTTCTTAATGGAAATCCGATTTCTTAATAGAAATCTGATCCGATTTCTTAATAGAAATCTGATTTCTTAATGGAAATCCGATTTCGTAGTGGAAATCCGATTTCTTAATAGAAATCCGACTTCTTAATAGAAATCCGATTTCTTACTAGAAATCTGATTTCTTAATGGAAATCCGATTTCTTAATAGAAATCCGATTTCCTTATAGAAATCCGATTTCTTAATAGAAATCCAATTTCTTAATAGAAATCCAATTTCTTAATAGAAATCCAATTTCTTAATAGAAATCCAATTTCTTAATAGAAATCCAATTTCTTCATAGAAATCCGATTTGTTACTAGAAATCCGAAATCAATAAACTTCTATTTCTAATTTTTCATTTAAAATGCAAATTTTCACTAAAAGTTAAAAATTTCACTGAAAATGCAAATTTTTCACTAAAAATCAAACTTTCACTAAAAATCCAAATTTTCACAAAAAATCCAAATTTTCACTAAAAATCCAAATTTTCAGTAAAAATCCAAATTTTCGCTAAAAATCCAAACTTTCACTAAAAATCCAAAATTCTCACTAAAAATCCGAACTTTCACTAAAAATCCAAACTTTCATTAAAAAATAAATTTTCATTAAAAATCCAACTTTTCACTAAAAATCCAAATTTTCACTAAAAATTAAAAATTTTACTAAAAATTAAAAATTTCACTAAAAATTCAAATTTTAACTAAAA
>NW_023996932.1:0-29775 GCF_015586225.1 Lucilia sericata
GAAGACTCTTCGCAAACTATTTAACCGGGCACGGCGTAAAAAGACCGCAGTATACTGGGATGAGTATCGTAATAAACTTGGTGAATATAAGAAAATCGTTCGAAGCCAAACGAGACTCCTGGAAACTTTTCTGTGAACAGGTAGATAGCGTAAATGACGTATCGAAGATAAAAAAATTCCTATCCAAAACTCATGTCCAACCGGAATCTATGATCGATGACACGGGCAGGAGGCTTGAGGATATGGAGGAGACAATGAAACTCCTAATGGATTCTCATTTCCCACCCGGTATATCGAATAACATAGATGAACCGATATTGGAGGAAGGGGAGGGTAACACGGAAATAGTTATTACAACTGACATGGTTAAAGGGGCAATCAAGAGCTTTGCTCCCTATAAAGCTGCAGGGCCGGATGGAATTTTCCCGGCACTTTTGCAGATGGAGGCGGGACTGGTTTCCGTACATCTGTCACAGATATTCACTGCATGCTTAAAATTGGCATATACCCCAGTTAATGGCAGGATGCAGGGTAATATTTATACCCAAACCAGGGAAACCTAGCTATGCGACACCTAAGTCCTATCGACCGATAAGTCTTACGTCCTTCCTACTTAAACCTTGGAACGGATAGTCGATAGCATGGTTAAAAAGCAGCATACCATACAATGACCTTAAATATAAGCAGCATGCTTATGTAAAGGGACGATCGGTGGAAGACCGCTTTAAATGAAGTTGTCCACTACATAAGTGAATCTTTCGATAGCAAACTGTATACACTGGCAGTATGCATTGACATCGAAGGCGCTTTTAATAACGTGCACACTGATACCCTTATCCAATCCCTAGACCAGTTTTATGTTGACCGGGTGCTCCGTAACTGGATCAACTACATGCTAAGGAACAGATGGATAAGCTGCGAGATGTACGATATAACTATCAGGAAAAAGGTATTTCGCGGTATACCACAGGGTGGCATTTTGTCACCTTTACTCTGGGTCACCACGATTAATAGCCTCCTAAGGACCCTAACCGAGAAAGGACTTAGACCTGTCTGCTATGCAGACGATGTCGTAATACTTTTAAAGGGAAAGGATCCAAATTACTTGTGTAGAAGAGCTGAGGAGGCTCTGAATACGGCCTTGAGCTGGGCTCAACCGAGAGGCCTCAATGTTAACCCGGCGAAGACGGAAATCTGTCTTTTCACAAAAATTTCTACATATACTGAACCTTGCTTCTTGGGCAAGAAGATACCGGTGACAGACAAAGTTAAGTACTTAGGTGTAATACTTGACCGGAAATTAAAATGGAGACACCACATAGAGGATAGGATCAACAAGGCACATCGGTGCTGGGCGATATGTAGGAGAACCATAGGCATGAAATGGGGTCTTAGTCCTACTATGACAAATTGGCTTTATAAAAGTGTAATTAGACCAATTCTAGCTTATGCTTCAATAATCTGGTGGACTGCTTTGGACAAAAAGTGTAATATCAAACTACTACAGGGAGTTCAGCGTACATGCTGCTTGGGTATAAGTGGTGCCATGTGTACTACTTCAACCAAGGCTCTGGAAACGTTGCTAGATATTCCACCCATTGAAACATATATAAGATATGAGGCGGCGCTTACAGCCGAACGGCTCTTTACTTTAGGCGAACTGGCCAAAAACGGTTATAGGACACGTCATCAATGTATACTGGACACATTGGAAGGTTATACACATTCATCGGACGTGCCTGATCGCATACCAGACACTGAATATGTCGGAAACTTTGAAACGCTAAGTCCCAGATAGAATGTCTTGGTCAAGCGGAACATTAGAGCAAATACCAGTAGGAATCCGTTGCTACACGGATGGCTCTAAATTAGGGGACAAAGTGGGTCTGGGGTTCTATATTGAAGACCCAGAAACAGAAATATACCACCGTTTACCTAATCATAACACAAGCTTCCAGGCAGAAGTACGAGCAATAACGGAATGTGTAAATTGGATTAGAATAAATATGGCGCCCACAGGGCTTAATATATTTACCGACAGCCAGAAGGCAATTTGTGCGATATCAGGTGATAGAATTAAATCTAAGACCGTATTGGATTGTAAGAAAGCTTTAACTGAATACTCTCCCAGAGGTAAGGTTCACATCATATGGGTACCAGGCCACTCGGGAGTAGCCGGCAACGAAAGGGGCGAATGTAATAGCTTTAAAGGGAAGGGAGCTCGATGTAGTTAACCTGACAAACGCAAAACCATTCGACGCAACAAAAGCTGAATTAAAAATATGGATGAGAGAATCCCATAAGGCCTCTTGGAATAATGAAACGGTGGGTAGAACCACAAAGATTCTATGGGGTGACCCTGATGAGAGCAAGACGAGAAATCTTCTCAAAATGAGCAAGTCTGAGGTTAGTATGATGGTACGTATTCTCAGTGGACACACAGGATTACGAGCACATCTATACAAAATTGGACGTGCGAATTCAGACGAATGTAGAGCATGTGGAGAGGACAGTGAAACTCTGGAGCACTTTCTTTGCCATTGTCAGGCATTCGTCGAAGTTAGATCCAAGTATCTTGGAAGTGATGTTATTCCAGAAATAACATTCTTAACCAACACCGATTGGAAGATTCTTAGGAATTACGTCCAGGAAACTGAGTTTCTGAACATGGAAAAATAATACATTCAGTGAATAATTTTTTTTTTTTTTTTTTTTTTTTTTCTTGAATTGGAGCGCACAACAGGCCCGATAGTGGCCTAGGTGTATTTCTTCGGATTTGATGTAGTATACATCCTCCTATCAACCTACCTACCTACCTACCTATTCACAACCATATCGGAACCTCAAATTACCGCCTTTTTAAACCTGGGAAAATAATTCTACCGATCTATCCTAATTGGCCATTTTCTAAAAATACATTATGCAATAAATTATATACCAAAACAAATGGCAATTTTAATGCTTTAAAATGGTGCATAAACGACTGTCCTAGCACGAAAACTGCCAAAGTTAATTGCAACCATATCGGAACCTCAGATTACTGCGTTTATTAAACATAGAACAATAATTCTACCGATCTATCAAATTGACCAATTTGTAAAAATACACATTATGCTACAAATGATATACCATATTAAAGTGCAATCATAATGCTTTAAAATGATGCATAAATGACTGTCATAGCGTGAAAACTGTCAATGTTATTTGCAGCCATATCGGAACCTAAAACTACCGCGTTTTTAAAGCTGTGAAAATAATTCTACCGATCTATCCAATTGGCCATTTTCCAAAAATATATTATGGAATAAATTATATACCAAAGCAAATGGCAACTATAATGCAATAAAAAGATATATAAACGACTGTTATAACATGAAAACTATAAAAGTTATTTGCAACCGATATCGGAGCCTTAAATTACCGCATTTTTGAACCTGTACCAATAAATATACCGATCTATCCAATTTTTGCAAAAATTCATTATGCCACAAATTATACACCAAAATAAAGTGCAACTGTAATGCTTTAAAATGATGCGTAAACTAATGCCCTAGCATGAAAACTGTCAAAGTTATTTGCAACCATATCGGAACCTCAAATTACCGCGTTTTTAAACATAGAACAATAATTCTACCGATCCATCAAATTGACCATTTTTTAGACGAACACATTATGCCACAAATGATATACCAAATTAAAGTGCAATCATAATGCTCTAAACTGATGCATAAATGACTGTCATAGCATGAAAACTGTCAAAGTAATTCACAACCATATCGGAACCTCAAATTACCGCCTTTTTAAACCTGGGAAAATAATTCTATCGATCTATCCAATTGGCCATCTTCTAAAAATACATTATGCAATAAATTATATACCAAAACAAATGGCACCTAAAATGCAATAAAAAGATGTATAAACGACTGTTATAACATGAAAACTATAAAAGTTATTTGCAACCATATCGGGGCCTTAAATTACCGCATTTTTAAACCTGTACCAATAAATATACCGATCTATCCAATTTTTGTAAAAATTCATTATGCCACAAATGATATACCAAATTAAAGTGCAATCATAATGCTCTAAACTGATGAATAAATGACTGTCATAGCATGAAAACTGTCAAAGTTATTCACAACCATATCGGAACCTCAAATTACCGCCTTTTTAAACCTGGGAAAATAATTCTACCGATCTATCCAATTAGCCATTTTCTTAAAATACATTATGCAATAAATTATATACCAAAACAAATGGCAATTTTAATGCTTTAAAATGGTGCATAAACGACTGTCCTAGCACGAGAACTGCCAAAGTTAATTGCAACCATATCGGAACCTCAGATAACTGCTTTTATTAAACATATACAATAATTCTACCGATCTATCAAATTGACCAATTTGTAAAAACACACATTATGCTACAAATTATATACCATATTAAAGTGCAATCATAATGCTTTTAAATGATGCATAAATGATTGTCATAGCATGAAAACTGTCAATGTTATTTGCAACCATATCGGAACCTCAAATTACCGCCTTTTTAAAGCTGTGAAAATAATTCTACCGATCTATCCAATTGGCAATTTTCTAAAAATATATTATGCAATAAATTATATACCAAAACAAATGGCAACTATAATGCAATAAAAAGATATATAAACGACTGTTATAACATGAAAACTATAAAAGTTATTTGCAACCATATCGGGGCCTTAAATTACCGCATTTTTGAACCTGTACCAATAAATATACCGATCTATCCAATATTTGTAAAAATTCATTATGCCACAAATTATACACCAAAATAAAGTGCAACTGTAATGCTTTAAAATGATGCATAAACTATTGCCCTAGCATGAAAACTGTCAAAGTTATTTGCAACCATATCGGAACCTCAAATTACCGCGTTTTTAAACATAGAACAATAATTCTACCGATCCTTCAAATTGACCATTTTTTAGACGAACACATTGTGCCACAAATGATATACCAAATTAAAGTGCAATCATAATGCTTTAAAATGATGCATAAATGACTGTC
Organism: Lucilia sericata; assembly: GCF_015586225.1. NCBI lineage: Eukaryota > Metazoa > Arthropoda > Insecta > Diptera > Calliphoridae > Lucilia > Lucilia sericata. The sequence continues at coordinate 5,049 of NW_023996932.1, forward strand.
ATAGCATGAAAACTGTCAAAGTTATTCACAACCATATCGGAACCTCAAATTACCGCCTTTTTAAACCTGGGAAAATAATTCTACCGATCTATCCAATTGGCCATTTTCTAAAAATACATTATGCAATAAATTATATACCAAAACAAATGGCAACTAAAATGCAATAAAAATATGTATAAACGACTGTTATAACATGAAAACTATAAAAGTTATTTGCAACCATATCGGGGCCTTAAATTACCGCATTTTTAAACCTGTACCAATATATATACCGATCTATCCAATTTTTGTAAAAATTCATTATGCCACAAATTATACACAAAAACAAAGTGCAACTGTAATGCTTTAAAATGATGCATAAACTATTGCCCTAGCATGAAAACTGTCAAAGTTATTTGCAACCATATCGGAACCTCAAATTACCGCGTTTTTAAACATAGAACAATAATTCTACCGATCCATCAAATTGACCATTTTTTAGACGAACACATTATGCCACAAATGATATACCAAATTAAAGTGCAATCATAATGCTTTAAAATGATGCATAAATGACTGTCATAGCATGAAAACTGTCAAAGTTATTCACAACCATATCGGAACCTCAAATTACCGCCTTTTTAAACCTGGGAAAATAATTCTGCCGATCAATCCAATTGGCCATTTTCTAAAAATACATTATGCAATAAATTATATACCAAAACAAATGGCAATTTTAATGCTTTAAAATGGTGCATAAACGACTGTCCTAGCACGAAAACTGCCAAAGTTAATTGCAACCATATCGGAACCTCAGATTACTGCGTTTATTAAACATAGAACAATAATTCTACCGATCTATCAAATTGACCAATTTGTAAAAATACACATTATGCTACAAATGATATACCATATTAAAGTGCAATCATAATGCTTTAAAATGATGCATAAATGACTGTCATAGCGTGAAAACTGTCAATGTTATTTGCAGCCATATCGGAACCTAAAACTACCGCGTTTTTAAAGCTGTGAAAATAATTCTACCGATCTATCCAATTGGCCATTTTCCAAAAATATATTAAGGAATAAATTATATACCAAAGCAAATGGCAACTATAATGCAATAAAAAGATATATAAACGACTGTTATAACATGAAAACTATAAAAGTTATTTGCAACCATATCGGAGCCTTAAATTACCGCATTTTTGAACCTGTACCAATAAATATACCGATCTATCCAATTTTTGTAAAAATTCATTATGCCACAAATGATATACCAAATTAAAGTGCAATCATAATGCTCTAAACTGATGCATAAATGACTGTCATAGCATGAAAACTGTCAAAGTTATTCACAACCATATCGGAACCTCAAATTACCGCCTTTTTAAACCTGGGAAAATAATTCTACCGATCTATCCAATTGGCCATTTTCTAAAAATACATTATGCAATAAATTATATACCAAAACAAATGGCAACTAAAATGCAATAAAAAGATATATAAACGACTGTTATAACATGAAAACTATAAAAGTTATTTGCAACCATATCGGGGCCTTAAATTACCGCATTTTTAAACCTGTACCAATAAATATACCGATCTATCCAATTTTTGTAAAAATTCATTATGCCACAAATTATACACAAAAACAAAGTGCAACTGTAATGCTTTAAAATGATGCATAAACTATTGCCCTAGCATGAAAACTGTCAAAGTTATTTGCAACCATATCGGAACCTCAAATTACCGCATTTATTAAACATAGAACAATAATTCTACCGATCTATCAAATTCACCAATTAGTAAAAACACACATTATGCTACAAATTATATACCATATTAAAGTGCAATCATAATGCTTTAAAATGAAGCATAAATGACTGTCATAGCATGAAAACTGTCAATGTTATTTGCAACCATATCGGAACCTCAAATTACCGCCTTTTTAAAGCTGTGAAAATAATTCTACCGATCTATCCAATTGGCAATTTTCTAAAAATATATTATGCAATAAATTATATACCAAAACAAATGGCAACTATAATGCAATAAAAAGATATATAAACGACTGTTATAATATGAAAACTATAAAAGTTATTTGCAACCATATCGGAGCCTTGAATTACCGCATTTTTAAACCTGTACCAATAAATATACCGATCTATCCAACTTTTGTAAAAATTCATTATGCCACAAATTATACACCAAAATAAAGTGCAACTGTAATGCTCTAAAATGATGCATAAACTATTGCCCTAGCATGAAAACTGTCAAAGTTATTTGCAACCATATCGGAACCTCAAATTACCGCGTTTTTAAACATAGAACAATAATTCTACCGATCAATCAAATTGACCATTTTTTAGACGAACACATTATGCCACAAATGATATACCAAATTAAAGTGCAATCATAATGCTCTAAACTGATGCATAAATGACTGTCATAGCATGAAAACTGTCAAAGTTATTCACAACCATATCGGAACCTCAAATTACCGCCTTTTTAAACCTGGGAAAATAATTCTACCGATCTATCCAATTGGCCATTTTCTTAAAATACATTATGCAATAAATTATATACCAAAACAAATGGCAATTTTAATGCTTTAAAATGGTGCATAAACGACTGTCCTAGCACGAAAACTGCCAAAGTTAATTGCAACCATATCGGAACCTCAGATTACTGCTTTTATTAAACATAGAACAATAATTCTACCGATCTATCAAATTGACCAATTTGTAAAAACACACATTATGCTACAAATTATATACCATATTAAAGTGCAATCATAATGCTTTAAAATGATGCATAAATGACTGTCATAGCATGAAAACTGTCAATGTTATTTGCAACCATATCGGAACCTCAAATTACCGCCTTTTTAAAGCTGTGAAAATAATTCTACCGATCTATCCAATTGGCAATTTTCTAAAAATATATTATGCAATAAATTATATACCAAAACATATGGCAACTATAATGCAATAAAAAGATATATAAACGACTGTTATAACATGAAAACTATAAAAGTTATTTGCAACCATATCGGAGCCTTGAATTACCGCATTTTTAAACCTGTACCAATAAATATACCGATCTATCCAACTTTTGTAAAAATTCATTATGCCACAAATTATACACCAAAATAAAGTGCAACTGTAATGCTTTAAAATGATGCATAAACTATTGCCCTAGCATGAAAACTGTCAAAGTTATTTGCAACCATATCGGAACCTCAAATTACCGCGTTTTTAAACATAGAACAATAATTCTACCGATCCATCAAATTGACCATTTTTTAGACGAACACATTATGCCACAAATGATATACCAAATTAAAGTGCAATCATAATGCTTTAAAATGATGCATAAATGACTGTCATAGCATGAAAACTGTCAAAGTTATTCACAACCATATCGGAACCTCAAATTACCGCCTTTTTAAACCTGGGAAAATAATTCTACCGATCTATCCAATTGGCCATTTTCTAAAAATACATTATGCAATAAATTATATACCAAAACAAATGGCAATTTTAATGCTTTAAAATGGTGCATAAACGACTGTCCTAGCACGAAAACTGCCAAAGTTAATTGCAACCATATCGGAACCTCAGATTACTGCGTTTATTAAACATAGAACAATAATTCTACCGATCTATCAAATTGACCAATTTGTAAAAATACACATTATGCTACAAATGATATACCATATTAAAGTGCAATCATAATGCTTTAAAATGATGCATAAATGACTGTCATAGCGTGAAAACTGTCAATGTTATTTGCAGCCATATCGGAACCTAAAACTACCGCGTTTTTAAAGCTGTGAAAATAATTCTACCGATCTATCCAATTGGCCATTTTCCAAAAATATATTATGGAATAAATTATATACCAAAGCAAATGGCAACTATAATGCAATAAAAAGATATATAAACGACTGTTATAACATGAAAACTATAAAAGTTATTTGCAACCATATCGGAGCCTTAAATTACCGCATTTTTGAACCTGTACCAATAAATATACCGATCTATCCAATTTTTGCAAAAATTCATTATGCCACAAATTATACACCAAAATAAAGTGCAACTGTAATGCTTTAAAATGATGCGTAAACTAATGCCCTAGCATGAAAACTGTCAAAGTTATTTGCAACCATATCGGAACCTCAAATTACCGCGTTTTTAAACATAGAACAATAATTCTACCGATCCATCAAATTGACCATTTTTTAGACGAACACATTATGCCACAAATGATATACCAAATTAAAGTGCAATCATAATGCTCTAAACTGATGCATAAATGACTGTCATAGCATGAAAACTGTCAAAGTAATTCACAACCATATCGGAACCTCAAATTACCGCCTTTTTAAACCTGGGAAAATAATTCTATCGATCTATCCAATTGGCCATCTTCTAAAAATACATTATGCAATAAATTATATACCAAAACAAATGGCAACTAAAATGCAATAAAAGATGTATAAACGACTGTTATAACATGAAAACTATAAAAGTTATTTGCAACCATATCGGGGCCTTAAATTACCGCATTTTTAAACCTGTACCAATAAATATACCGGTCTATCCAATTTTTGTAAAAATTCATTATGCCACAAATGATATACCAAATTAAAGTGCAATCATAATGCTCTAAACTGATGCATAAATGACTGTCATAGCATGAAAACTGTCAAAGTTATTCACAACCATATCGGAACCTCAAATTACCGCCTTTTTAAACCTGGGAAAATAATTCTACCGATCTATCCAATTAGCCATTTTCTTAAAATACATTATGCAATAAATTATACACCAAAACAAATGGCAATTTTAATTCTTTAAAATGGTGCATAAACGACTGTCCTAGCACGAAAACTGCCAAAGTTAAATGCAACCATATCGGAACCTCAGATAACTGCTTTTATTAAACATATACAATAATTCTACCGATCTATCAAATTGACCAATTTGTAAAAACACACATTATGCTACAAATTATATACATAATTAAAGTGCAATCATAATGCTTTAAAATGATGCATAAATGATTGTCATAGCATGAAAACTGTCAATGTTATTTGCAACCATATCGGAACCTCAAATACCGCCGTTTTAAAGCTGTGAAATAATTCTACCGATCTATCCAATTGGCAATTTTCTAAAAATATATTACGCCACAAATGATATACCAAATTAAAGTGCAATCATAATGCTCTAAACTGATGCATAATGACTGTCATAGCATGAAAACTGTCAAAGTTATTCACAACCATATCGGAACCTCAAATTACCGCCTTTTTAAACCTGGGAAAATAATTCTACCGATCTATCCAATTAGCCATTTTCTTAAAATACATTATGCAATAAATTATATACCAAAACAAATGGCAATTTTAATTCTTTAAAATGGTGCATAAACGACTGTCCTAGCACGAAAACTGCCAAAGTTAATTGCAACCATATCGGAACCTCAGATAACTGCTTTTATTAAACATAGAACAATAATTCTACCGATCTATCAAATTGACCAATTTGTAAAAACACACATTATGCTACAAATTATATACCATATTAAAGTGCAATCATAATGCTTTAAAATGATGCATAAATGACTGTCATAGCATGAAAACTGTCAATGTTATTTGCAACCATATCGGAACCTCAAATTACCGCCTTTTTAAAGCTGTGAAAATAATTCTACCGATCTATCCAATTGGCAATTTTCTAAAAATATATTATGCAATAAATTATATACCAAAACAAATGGCAACTATAATGCAATAAAAAGATATATAAACGACTGTTATAACATGAAAACTATAAAAGTTATTTGCAACCATATCGGAGCCTTAAATTACCGCATTTTTGAACCTGTACCAATAAATATACCGATCTATCCAATTTTTGTAAAAATTCATTATGCCACAAATTATACACCAAAATAAAGTGCAACTGTAATGCTTTAAAATGATGCATAAACTATTGCCCTAGCATGAAAACTGTCAAAGTTATTTGCAACCATATCGGAACCTCAAATTACCGCGTTTTTAAACATAGAACAATAATTCTACCGATCCTTCAAATTGACCATTTTTTAGACGAACACATTGTGCCACAAATGATATACCAAATTAAAGTGCAATCATAATGCTTTAAAATGATGCATAAATGACTGTCATAGCATGAAAACTGTCAAAGTTATTCACAACCATATCGGAACCTCAAATTACCGCCTTTTTAAACCTGGGAAAATAATTCTACCGATCTATCCAATTGGCCATTTTCTAAAAATACATTATGCAATAAATTATATACCAAAACAAATGGCAACTAAAATGCAATAAAAAGATGTATAAACGACTGTTATAACATGAAAACTATAAAAGTTATTTGCAACCATATCGGGGCCTTAAATTACCGCATTTTTAAACCTGTACCAATAAATATACCGATCTATCCAATTTTTGTAAAAATTCATTATGCCACAAATTATACACAAAAACAAAGTGCAACTGTAATGCTTTAAAATGATGCATAAACTATTGCCCTAGCATGAAAACTGTCAAAGTTATTTGCAACCATATCGGAACCTCAAATTACCGCGTTTTTAAACATAGAACAATAATTCTACCGATCCATCAAATTGACCATTTTTTAGACGAACCCATTATGCCACAAATGATATACCAAATTAAAGTGCAATCATAATGCTCTAAACTGATATATAAATGACTGTCATAGCATGAAAACTGTCAAAGTTATTTGCAACCATATCGGAACCTCAAATTACCGCGTTTTTAAACATAGAACAATAATTCTACCGATCCTTCAAATTGACCATTTTTTAGACGAACACATTGTGCCACAAATGATATACCAAATTAAAGTGCAATCATAATGCTTTAAAATGGTGCATAAATGACTGTCATAGCATGAAAACTGTCAAAGTTATTCACAACCATATCGGAACCTCAAATTACCGCCTTTTTAAACCTGGGAAAATAATTCTACCGATCTATCCAATTGGCCATTTTCTAAAAATACATTATGCAATAAATTATATACCAAAACAAATGGCAACTAAAATGCAATAAAAAGATGTATAAACGACTGTTATAACATGAAAACTATAAAAGTTATTTGCAACCATATCGGAACCTCAAATTACCGCATTTATTAAACATAGAACAATAATTCTACCGATCTATCAAATTCACCAATTAGTAAAAACACACATTATGCTACAAATTATATACCATATTAAAGTGCAATCATAATGCTTTAAAATGAAGCATAAATGACTGTCATAGCATGAAAACTGTCAATGTTATTTGCAACCATATCGGAACCTCAAATTACCGCCTTTTTAAAGCTGTGAAAATAATTCTACCGATCTATCCAATTGGCAATTTTCTAAAAATATATTATGCAATAATTATATACCAAAACAAATGGCAACTATAATGCAATAAAAAGATATATAAACGACTGTTATAATATGAAAACTATAAAAGTTATTTGCAACCATATCGGAACCTTCAAATTACCGCCTTTTTAAAGCTGTGAAAATAATTCTACCGATCTATCCAATTGGCAATTTTCTAAAAATATATTATGCAATAAATTATATACCAAAACAAATGGCAACTATAATGCAATAAAAAGATATATAAACGACTGTTATAATATGAAAACTATAAAAGTTATTTGCAACCATATCGGAGCCTTGAATTACCGCATTTTTAAACCTGTACCAATAAATATACCGATCTATCCAACTTTTGTAAAAATTCATTATGCCACAAATTATACACCAAAATAAAGTGCAACTGTAATGCTCTAAAATGATGCATAAACTATTGCCCTAGCATGAAAACTGTCAAAGTTATTTGCAACCATATCGGAACCTCAAATTACCGCGTTTTTAAACATAGAACAATAATTCTACCGATCAATCAAATTGACCATTTTTTAGACGAACACATTATGCCACAAATGATATACCAAATTAAAGTGCAATCATAATGCTCTAAACTGATGCATAAATGACTGTCATAGCATGAAAACTGTCAAAGTTATTCACAACCATATCGGAACCTCAAATTACCGCCTTTTTAAACCTGGGAAAATAATTCTACCGATCTATCCAATTGGCCATTTTCTTAAAATACATTATGCAATAAATTATATACCAAAACAAATGGCAATTTTAATGCTTTAAAATGGTGCATAAACGACTGTCCTAGCACGAAAACTGCCAAAGTTAATTGCAACCATATCGGAACCTCAGATTACTGCTTTTATTAAACATAGAACAATAATTCTACCGATCTATCAAATTGACCAATTTGTAAAAACACACATTATGCTACAAATTATATACCATATTAAAGTGCAATCATAATGCTTTAAAATGATGCATAAATGACTGTCATAGCATGAAAAATGTCAATGTTATTTGCAACCATATCGGAACCTCAAATTACCGCCTTTTTAAAGCTGTGAAAATAATTCTACCGATCTATCCAATTGGCAATTTTCTAAAAATATATTATGCAATAAATTATATACCAAAACATATGGCAACTATAATGCAATAAAAAGATATATAAACGACTGTTATAACATGAAAACTATAAAAGTTATTTGCAACCATATCGGAGCCTTGAATTACCGCATTTTTAAACCTGTACCAATAAATATACCGATCTATCCAACTTTTGTAAAAATTCATTATGCCACAAATTATACACCAAAATAAAGTGCAACTGTAATGCTTTAAAATGATGCATAAACTATTGCCCTAGCATGAAAACTGTCAAAGTTATTTGCAACCATATCGGAACCTCAAATTACCGCGTTTTTAAACATAGAACAATAATTCTACCGATCCATCAAATTGACCATTTTTTAGACGAACACATTATGCCACAAATGATATACCAAATTAAAGTGCAATCATAATGCTTTAAAATGATGCATAAATGACTGTCATAGCATGAAAACTGTCAAAGTTATTCACAACCATATCGGAACCTCAAATTACCGCCTTTTTAAACCTGGGAAAATAATTCTACCGATCTATCCAATTGGCCATTTTCTAAAAATACATTATGCAATAAATTATATACCAAAACAAATGGCAATTTTAATGCTTTAAAATGGTGCATAAACGACTGTCCTAGCACGAAAACTGCCAAAGTTAATTGCAACCATATCGGAACCTCAGATTACTGCGTTTATTAAACATAGAACAATAATTCTACCGATCTATCAAATTGACCAATTTGTAAAAATACACATTATGCTACAAATGATATACCATATTAAAGTGCAATCATAATGCTTTAAAATGATGCATAAATGACTGTCATAGCGTGAAAACTGTCAATGTTATTTGCAGCCATATCGGAACCTAAAACTACCGCGTTTTTAAAGCTGTGAAAATAATTCTACCGATCTATCCAATTGGCCATTTTCCAAAAATATATTATGGAATAAATTATATACCAAAGCAAATGGCAACTATAATGCAATAAAAAGATATATAAACGACTGTTATAACATGAAAACTATAAAAGTTATTTGCAACCATATCGGAGCCTTAAATTACCGCATTTTTGAACCTGTACCAATAAATATACCGATCTATCCAATTTTTGTAAAAATTCATTATGCCACAAATTATACACCAAAATAAAGTGCAACTGTAATGCTTTAAAATGATGCGTAAACTAATGCCCTAGCATGAAAACTGTCAAAGTTATTTGCAACCATATCGGAACCTCAAATTACCGCGTTTTTAAACATAGAACAATAATTCTACCGATCCATCAAATTGACCATTTTTTAGACGAACACATTATGCCACAAATGATATACCAAATTAAAGTGCAATCATAATGCTCTAAACTGATGCATAAATGACTGTCATAGCATGAAAACTGTCAAAGTAATTCACAACCATATCGGAACCTCAAATTACCGCCTTTTTAAACCTGGGAAAATAATTCTATCGATCTATCCAATTGGCCATCTTCTAAAAATACATTATGCAATAAATTATATACCAAAACAAATGGCAACTAAAATGCAATAAAAAGATGTATAAACGACTGTTATAACATGAAAACTATAAAAGTTATTTGCAACCATATCGGGGCCTTAAATTACCGCATTTTTAAACCTGTACCAATAAATATACCGATCTATCCAATTTTTGTAAAAATTCATTATGCCACAAATGATATACCAAATTAAAGTGCAATCATAATGCTCTAAACTGATGCATAAATGACTGTCATAGCATGAAAACTGTCAAAGTTATTCACAACCATATCGGAACCTCAAATTACCGCCTTTTTAAACCTGGGAAAATAATTCTACCGATCTATCCAATTAGCCATTTTCTTAAAATACATTATGCAATAAATTATATACCAAAACAAATGGCAATTTTAATGCTTTAAAATGGTGCATAAACGACTGTCCTAGCACGAAAACTGCCAAAGTTAATTGCAACCATATCGGAACCTCAGATAACTGCTTTTATTAAACATATACAATAATTCTACCGATCTATCCAATTTTTGTAAAAATTCATTATGCCACAAATTATACACCAAAATAAAGTGCAACTGTAATGCTTTAAAATGATGCATAAACTAATGCCCTAGCATGAAACTGTCAAAGTTATTTGCAACCATATCGGAACCTCAAATTACCGCGTTTTTAAACATAGAACAATAATTCTACCGATCCATCAAATTGACCATTTTTAGACGAACACATTATGCCACAAATGATATACCAAATAAAGTGCAATCATAATGCTTCTAAACTGATGCATAAATGACTGTCATAGCATGAAAACTGTCAAAGTTATTCACAACCATATCGGAACCTCAAATTACCCGCCTTTTTAACCTGGGAAAATAATTCTACCGATCTATCCAATTGGCCATTTTCTAAAATACATTATGCAATAAATTATATACCAAAACAAATGGCAATTTTAATGCTTTTAAAATGGTGCATAAACGACTGTCCTAGCACGAAAACTGCCAAAGTTAATTGCAACCATATCGGAACCTCAGATAACTGCTTTTATTAAACATATACAATAATTCTACCGATCTATCAAATTGACCAATTTGTAAAAACACACATTATGCTACAAATTATATACCATATTAAAGTGCAATCATAATGCTTTAAAATGATGCATAAATGATTGTCATAGCATGAAAACTGTCAATGTTATTTGCAACCATATCGGAACCTCAAATTACCGCCTTTTTAAAGCTGTGAAAATAATTCTACCGATCTATCCAATTGGCAATTTTCTAAAAATATATTATGCAATAAATTATATACCAAAACAAATGGCAACTATAATGCAATAAAAAGATATATAAACGACTGTTATAACATGAAAACTATAAAAGTTATTTGCAACCATATCGGAGCCTTAAATTACCGCATTTTTGAACCTGTACCAATAAATATACCGATCTATCCAATTTTTGTAAAAATTCATTATGCCACAAATTATACACCAAAATAAAGTGCAACTGTAATGCTTTAAAATGATGCATAAACTATTGCCCTAGCATGAAAACTGTCAAAGTTATTTGCAACCATATCGGAACCTCAAATTACCGCGTTTTTAAACATAGAACAATAATTCTACCGATCCTTCAAATTGACCATTTTTTAGACGAACACATTGTGCCACAAATGATATACCAAATTAAAGTGCAATCATAATGCTTTAAAATGATGCATAAATGACTGTCATAGCATGAAAACTGTCAAAGTTATTCACAACCATATCGGAACCTCAAATTACCGCCTTTTTAAACCTGGGAAAATAATTCTACCGATCTATCCAATTGGCCATTTTCTAAAAATACATTATGCAATAAATTATATACCAAAACAAATGGCAACTAAAATGCAATAAAAAGATGTATAAACGACTGTTATAACATGAAAACTATAAAAGTTATTTGCAACCATATCGGGGCCTTAAATTACCGCATTTTTAAACCTGTACCAATAAATATACCGATCTATCCAATTTTTGTAAAAATTCATTATGCCACAAATTATACACAAAAACAAAGTGCAACTGTAATGCTTTAAAATGATGCATAAACTTCTTAGCATGAAAACTGTCAAAGTTATTTGCAACCATATCGGAACCTCAAATTACCGCGTTTTTAAACATAGAACAATAATTCTACCGATCCATCAAATTGACCATTTTTTAGACGAACCCATTATGCCACAAATGATATACCAAATTAAAGTGCAATCATAATGCTCAAACTGATATATAAATGACTGTCATAGCATGAAAACTGTCAAAGTTATTTCACCATATCGGAACCTCAAATTACCGCGTTTTTAAAATAGAACAATAATTCTACGATCCTCAAATTGACCATTTTTTAGACGAACACATTGTGCCACAAATGATATACCAAATTAAAGTGCAATCATAATGCTTTAAAATGGTGCATAAATGACTGTATAGCATGAAAACTGTCAAAGTTATTCACAACCATATCGGAACCTCAAATTACCGCCTTTTTAAACTGGAAAATAATTCTACCGATCTATCCAATTGGCCATTTTCTAAAAATACATTATGCAATAAATTATATACCAAAACAAATGGCAACTAAAATGCAATAAAAAGATGTATAAACGACTGTTATAACATGAAAACTATAAAAGTTATTTGCAACCATATCGGGGCCTTAAATTACCGCATTTTTAAACCTGTACCAATAAATATACCGATCTATCCAATTTTTGTAAAAATTCATTATGCCACAAATTATACACAAAAACAAAGTGCAACTGTAATGCTTTAAAATGATGCATAAACTATTGCCCTAGCATGAAAACTGTCAAAGTTATTTGCAACCATATCGGAACCTCAAATTACCGCATTTATTAAACATAGAACAATAATTCTACCGATCTATCAAATTCACCAATTAGTAAAAACACACATTATGCTACAAATTATATACCATATTAAAGTGCAATCATAATGCTTTAAAATGAAGCATAAATGACTGTCATAGCATGAAAACTGTCAATGTTATTTGCAACCATATCGGAACCTCAAATTACCGCCTTTTTAAAGCTGTGAAAATAATTCTACCGATCTATCCAATTGGCAATTTTCTAAAAATATATTATGCAATAAATTATATACCAAAACAAATGGCAACTATAATGCAATAAAAAGATATATAAACGACTGTTATAATATGAAAACTATAAAAGTTATTTGCAACCATATCGGAGCCTTGAATTACCGCATTTTTAAACCTGTACCAATAAATATACCGATCTATCCAACTTTTGTAAAAATTCATTATGCCACAAATTATACACCAAAATAAAGTGCAACTGTAATGCTCTAAAATGATGCATAAACTATTGCCCTAGCATGAAAACTGTCAAAGTTATTTGCAACCATATCGGAACCTCAAATTACCGCGTTTTTAAACATAGAACAATAATTCTACCGATCCATCAAATTGACCATTTTTTAGACGAACACATTATGCCACAAATGATATACCAAATTAAAGTGCAATCATAATGCTCTAAACTGATGCATAAATGACTGTCATAGCATGAAAACTGTCAAAGTTATTCACAACCATATCGGAACCTCAAATTACCGCCTTTTTAAACCTGGGAAAATAATTCTACCGATCTATCCAATTGGCCATTTTCTTAAAATACATTATGCAATAAATTATATACCAAAACAAATGGCAATTTTAATGCTTTAAAATGGTGCATAAACGACTGTCCTAGCACGAAAACTGCCAAAGTTAATTGCAACCATATCGGAACCTCAGATTACTGCTTTTATTAAACATAGAACAATAATTCTACCGATCTATCAAATTGACCAATTTGTAAAAACACACATTATGCTACAAATTATATACCATATTAAAGTGCAATCATAATGCTTTAAAATGATGCATAAATGACTGTCATAGCATGAAAATGTCAATGTTATTTGCAACCATATCGGAACCTCAAATTACCGCCTTTTTAAAGCTGTGAAAATAATTCTACCGATCTATCCAATTGGCAATTTTAAAAATTATTATGCAAAATTATATACCAAAACAATGGCAACTATAATGCAATAAAAAGATATATAAACGACTGTTATAACATGAAAACTATAAAAGTTATTTGCAACCATATCGGGCCTTAAATTACCGCATTTTTAAACCTGTACCAATAAATATACCGATCTATCCAACTTTTGTAAAAATTCATTATGCCACAAATATACACCAAAATAAAGTGCAACTGTAATGCTTTAAAATGATGCATAAACTATTGCCCTAGCATGAAAACTGTCAAAGTTATTTGCAACCATATCGGAACCTCAAATTACCGCGTTTTTAAACATAGAACAATAATTCTACCGATCCATCAATTGACCATTTTTTAGACGAACACATTATGCACAAATGAATACCAAATTAAAGTGCAATCATAATGCTTTAAAATGGTGCATAAACGACTGTCCTAGCATCGAAAACTGCCAAAGTTAATTGCAACCATATCGGAACCTCAGATTACTGCGTTTATTAAACATAGAACAATAATTCTACCGATCTATCAAATTGACCAATTTGTAAAAATACACATTATGCTACAAATGATATACCATATTAAAGTGCAATCATAATGCTTTAAAATGATGCATAAATGACTGTCATAGCGTGAAAACTGTCAATGTTATTTGCAAGCCATATCGGAACCTCAAACTTACCGCCTTTTTAAAGCTGTGAAAATAATTCTACCGATCTATCCAATTGGCCATTTTCCAAAAATATATTATGAATAAATTATATACCAAAGCAAATGGCAACTATAATGCAATAAAAAGATATATAAACGACTGTTATAACATGAAAACTATAAAAGTTATTTGCAACCATATCGGAGCCTTAAATTACCGCATTTTTGAACCTGTACCAATAAATATACCGATCTATCCAATTTTTGCAAAAATTCATTATGCCACAAATTATACACCAAAATAAAGTGCAACTGTAATGCTTTAAAATGATGCGTAAACTAATGCCCTAGCATGAAAACTGTCAAAGTTATTTGCAACCATATCGGAACCTCAAATTACCGCGTTTTTAAACATAGAACAATAATTCTACCGATCCATCAAATTGACCATTTTTTAGACGAACACATTATGCCACAAATGATATACCAAATTAAAGTGCAATCATAATGCTCTAAACTGATGCATAAATGACTGTCATAGCATGAAAACTGTCAAAGTAATTCACAACCATATCGGAACCTCAAATTACCGCCTTTTTAAACCTGGGAAAATAATTCTATCGATCTATCCAATTGGCCATCTTCTAAAAATACATTATGCAATAAATTATATACCAAAACAAATGGCAACTAAAATGCAATAAAAAGATGTATAAACGACTGTTATAACATGAAAACTATAAAAGTTATTTGCAACCATATCGGGGCCTTAAATTACCGCATTTTTAAACCTGTACCAATAAATATACCGATCTATCCAATTTTTGTAAAAATTCATTATGCCACAAATGATATACCAAATTAAAGTGCAATCATAATGCTCTAAACTGATGCATAAATGACTGTCATAGCATGAAAACTGTCAAAGTTATTCACAACCATATCGGAACCTCAAATTACCGCCTTTTTAAACCTGGGAAAATAATTCTACCGATCTATCCAATTAGCCATTTTCTTAAAATACATTATGCAATAAATTATATACCAAAACAAATGGCAATTTTAATGCTTTAAATGGTGCATAAACGACTGTCCTAGCACGAAAACTGCCAAAGTTAATTGCAACCATATCGGAACCTCAGATAACTGCTTTTATTAACATATACAATAATTCTACCGATCTATCAAATTGACCAATTTGTAAAAACACACATTATGCTACAATTATATACCATATTAAAGTGCAATCATAATGCTTTAAAATGATGCATAAATGATTGTCATAGCATGAAAACTGTCAATGTTATTTGCAACCATATCGGAACCTCAAATTACCGCCTTTTTAAAGCTGTGAAAATAATTCTACCGATCTATCCAATTGGCAATTTTCTAAAAATATATTATGCAATAAATTATATACCAAAACAAATGGCAACTATAATGCAATAAAAAGATATATAAACGACTGTTATAACATGAAAACTATAAAAGTTATTTGCAACCATATCGGAGCCTTAAATTACCGCATTTTTGAACCTGTACCAATAAATATACCGATCTATCCAATTTTTGTAAAAATTCATTATGCCACAAATTATACACCAAAATAAAGTGCAACTGTAATGCTTTAAAATGATGCATAAACTATTGCCCTAGCATGAAAACTGTCAAAGTTATTTGCAACCATATCGGAACCTCAAATTACCGCGTTTTTAAACATAGAACAATAATTCTACCGATCCTTCAAATTGACCATTTTTTAGACGAACACATTGTGCCACAAATGATATACCAAATTAAAGTGCAATCATAATGCTTTAAAATGATGCATAAATGACTGTCATAGCATGAAAACTGTCAAAGTTATTCACAACCATATCGGAACCTCAAATTACCGCCTTTTTAAACCTGGGAAAATAATTCTACCGATCTATCCAATTGGCCATTTTCTAAAAATACATTATGCAATAAATTATATACCAAAACAAATGGCAACTAAAATGCAATAAAAAGATGTATAAACGACTGTTATAACATGAAAACTATAAAAGTTATTTGCAACCATATCGGGGCCTTAAATTACCGCATTTTTAAACCTGTACCAATAAATATACCGATCTATCCAATTTTTGTAAAAATTCATTATGCCACAAATTATACACAAAAACAAAGTGCAACTGTAATGCTTTAAAATGATGCATAAACTATTGCCCTAGCATGAAAACTGTCAAAGTTATTTGCAACCATATCGGAACCTCAAATTACCGCGTTTTTAAACATAGAACAATAATTCTACCGATCCATCAAATTGACCATTTTTTAGACGAACCCATTATGCCACAAATGATATACCAAATTAAAGTGCAATCATAATGCTCTAAACTGATATATAAATGACTGTCATAGCATGAAAACTGTCAAAGTTATTTGCAACCATATCGGAACCTCAAATTACCGCGTTTTTAAACATAGAACAATAATTCTACCGATCCTTCAAATTGACCATTTTTTAGACGAACACATTGTGCCACAAATGATATACCAAATTAAAGTGCAATCATAATGCTTTAAAATGGTGCATAAATGACTGTCATAGCATGAAAACTGTCAAAGTTATTCACAACCATATCGGAACCTCAAATTACCGCCTTTTTAAACCTGGGAAAATAATTCTACCGATCTATCCAATTGGCCATTTTCTAAAAATACATTATGCAATAAATTATATACCAAAACAAATGGCAACTAAAATGCAATAAAAAGATGTATAAACGACTGTTATAACATGAAAACTATAAAAGTTATTTGCAACCATATCGGGGCCTTAAATTACCGCATTTTTAAACCTGTACCAATAAATATACCGATCTATCCAATTTTTGTAAAAATTCATTATGCCACAAATTATACACAAAAACAAAGTGCAACTGTAATGCTTTAAAATGATGCATAAACTATTGCCCTAGCATGAAAACTGTCAAAGTTATTTGCAACCATATCGGAACCTCAAATTACCGCATTTATTAAACATAGAACAATAATTCTACCGATCTATCAAATTCACCAATTAGTAAAAACACACATTATGCTACAAATTATATACCATATTAAAGTGCAATCATAATGCTTTAAAATGAAGCATAAATGACTGTCATAGCATGAAAACTGTCAATGTTATTTGCAACCATATCGGAACCTCAAATTACCGCCTTTTTAAAGCTGTGAAAATAATTCTACCGATCTATCCAATTGGCAATTTTCTAAAAATATATTATGCAATAAATTATATACCAAAACAAATGGCAACTATAATGCAATAAAAAGATATATAAACGACTGTTATAATATGAAAACTATAAAAGTTATTTGCAACCATATCGGAGCCTTGAATTACCGCATTTTTAAACCTGTACCAATAAATATACCGATCTATCCAACTTTTGTAAAAATTCATTATGCCACAAATTATACACCAAAATAAAGTGCAACTGTAATGCTCTAAAATGATGCATAAACTATTGCCCTAGCATGAAAACTGTCAAAGTTATTTGCAACCATATCGGAACCTCAAATTACCGCGTTTTTAAACATAGAACAATAATTCTACCGATCCTTCAAATTGACCATTTTTTAGACGAACACATTGTGCCACAAATGATATACCAAATTAAAGTGCAATCATAATGCTTTAAAATGATGCATAAATGACTGTCATAGCATGAAAACTGTCAAAGTTATTCACAACCATATCGGAACCTCAAATTACCGCCTTTTTAAACCTGGGAAAATAATTCTACCGATCTATCCAATTGGCCATTTTCTAAAAATACATTATGCAATAAATTATATACCAAAACAAATGGCAACTAAATGCAATAAAAAGATATACTAAACGACTGTTATAACATGAAAACTATAAAAGTTATTTGCAACCATATCGGAGCCTTGAATTACCGCATTTTTTAAACCTGTACCAATAAATATACCGATCTATCAACTTTTGTAAAAGTTCATTATGCCACAAATTATACACCAAATTAAAGTGCAACTGATAATGCTTTTAAATGATGCATAAAGTATTGCCCTAGCATGAAACACTGTCAAAGTTCATTTGCGCAACCATATCGGAACCTCAAATTACCGCGTTTTTAAACATAGAACAATAATTCTAACCGAATCCATCAAATTGACCATTTTTTTAGACGAACACATTATGCAACAAAATGATATACCAAATAAGTTGCAAATCATAATGCTCTAAACTGATGCATAAATGACTGTCATAGCATGAAAAGTCAAAGTATTCACAACCATCTCGGAATCCTCAAATACCTTAGACGAACACATTGTGCCACAAATGATATACCAAATTAAAGTGCAATCATAATGCTTTAAAATGGTGCATAAATGACTGTCATAGCATGAAAACTGTCAAAGTTATTCACAACCATATCGGAACCTCAAATTACCGCCTTTTTAAACCTGGGAAAATAATTCTACCGATCTATCCAATTGGCCATTTTCTAAAAATACATTATGCAATAAATTATATACCAAAACAAATGGCAACTAAAATGCAATAAAAAGATGTATAAACGACTGTTATAACATGAAAACTATAAAAGTTATTTGCAACCATATCGGGGCCTTAAATTATCCGCATTTTTAAACCTGTACCAATAAATATACCGATCTATCCAATTTTGTAAAAATTCATTATGCCACAAATTATACACAAAACAAAGTGCAACTGTAATGCTTTAAAATGATGCATAAACTATTGCCCTAGCATGAAAACTGTCAAAGTTATTTGCAACCATATCGGAACCTCAAATTACCGCATTTATTAAACATAGAACAATAATTCTACCGATCTATCAAATTCACCAATTAGTAAAAACACACATTATGCTACAAATTATATACCATATTAAAGTGCAATCATAATGCTTTAAAATGAAGCATAAATGACTGTCATAGCATGAAAACTGTCAATGTTATTTGCAACCATATCGGAACCTCAAATTACCGCCTTTTTAAAGCTGTGAAAATAATTCTACCGATCTATCCAATTGGCAATTTTCTAAAAATATATTATGCAATAAATTATATACCAAAACAAATGGCAACTATAATGCAATAAAAAGATATATAAACGACTGTTATAATATGAAAACTATAAAAGTTATTTGCAACCATATCGGAGCCTTGAATTACCGCATTTTTAAACCTGTACCAATAAATATACCGATCTATCCAACTTTTGTAAAAATTCATTATGCCACAAATTATACACCAAAATAAAGTGCAACTGTAATGCTCTAAAATGATGCATAAACTATTGCCCTAGCATGAAAACTGTCAAAGTTATTTGCAACCATATCGGAACCTCAAATTACCGCGTTTTTAAACATAGAACAATAATTCTACCGATCCATCAAATTGACCATTTTTTAGACGAACACATTATGCCACAAATGATATACCAAATTAAAGTGCAATCATAATGCTCTAAACTGATGCATAAATGACTGTCATAGCATGAAAACTGTCAAAGTTATTCACAACCATATCGGAACCTCAAATTACCGCCTTTTTAAACCTGGGAAAATAATTCTACCGATCTATCCAATTGGCCATTTTCTTAAAATACATTATGCAATAAATTATATACCAAAACAAATGGCAATTTTAATGCTTTAAAATGGTGCATAAACGACTGTCCTAGCACGAAAACTGCCAAAGTTAATTGCAACCATATCGGAACCTCAGATTACTGCTTTTATTAAACATAGAACAATAATTCTACCGATCTATCAAATTGACCAATTTGTAAAAACACACATTATGCTACAAATTATATACCATATTAAAGTGCAATCATATGTAATGAACACACAGTGATTCGTTGAATATTTTAGGAAAAATATCATGTTTTGAATATATTGTCAACGACAAAATATTTCCAAAAATAGTTAAAAGTGTAGGACTACGGGAGCCTTCTTATCCTAGCTTCAGTCGGGTGGGGGAGTTCTGTCCTTACTCTTAAAAATTCTGATTAACACTACAATAATATTTTACAGACTCCCTTTTTATTTTACAAAAGATACAAATTAATTGGTCGAAAGTGACTAATAAACAAAAAAAAACTAAAGCCCCAAATTAGTCACTGGAGTGTATAGGTATACGCTGAACTCATAGGTATCTCCTAGATGTTGTAAGGAGTATATGCCTCATTACCCAAAACCCAAACCTATGTTTCAGTGGCAAAATGTTTAATCTGAAACCCCTAAGTTTTAATTTGTTAGCGAATTTATCCTAACCCATCATCATAAGAAAACACCACAAATATTTTAATCCATGTTACAAATTCGTTATTTATTCACCCATAAATATTTCAAAATTTGAGAGATTTTATAACTAATTTTATATTAACATTTAAATTTTGTTTTTCAATCATAAAAATCTAACAACATTAAAAGAATTATGTATTTCGTAAATTTAATGCATATTTAATTATAACAAACGAATATCTAAATCAAATATTAATGAACAAATTAAAACAAAGGAATACTACTAATAAATGAGCGCTTTCATATACCGATCAACAGAATTTAAAAAAACCAAAATCAAATTTATATTATCACCACAAATACTGATCACTGAGAGTTAAGTGTAATATTTAATTTTTTTATATTTATCAAAAGACAAAAAAAATGTAAAGAGAAAAAAAGTAAATACGAATATGCAAAGACAAAAAAAAATATATCTTTACTTCTTGATTGATCAAAACGAAACGACAATAAAAGCAATTATCATATTAATGGAAAAAAAATGTAAATGAACAAAAAAAACGAGTAAAAGACAAAGTAATTTGATACAAAAACAAAATACTCTATACAAATCAAATGGGTATAATCATTTTAGAGTAAAATTAAAGCATTTTTTTTCCATTCCTAGACTTTTTTTTTTTTTTTTAAATAAACATACATACATTTGTATATACACACATTTATTTAATAATTTTGTTGTGATTCGTTTCAAGTTTTAATAGTTTTTAATAAATTTTAAGTATTTTTCAAAATTTTAATAATCTTTTAATTTGTTTGCCTTTTGATGTTTATAGTTGTGTTTAAATAAAGCAAGAACAAAATTTAAATACATATGTATAATAGTTATAACTTACCAACCAACATGTTCGAAGTTCGATCAAGGCCTTGTTCACGTTCGATGTTCGTTGATGAGCTGAATTAGGAGTTTAGTTGATTAGGATGTAAAAATTTGGTTCTTGCAGTGGATAAATGTATAAAGTTGAAATGGGTGACTGTATTAGTATTTTGTTTCCAGAAATGGTGGAGGATTTGTTACTTTAGATTTTGTTTCGGTTTGGTTTTGTTGAGATATACTTTAGTTTAATTTGCTTCAATTTTAAGTTAATTTAATTTGATTTTTTTAGACCCACCATCAAAAAGATGGGGGGTATATTGTTTTTGTCATTCCGTTTGTAACACATCGAAATATTCATCTAAGACCCATAAAAGTATATATATTCTGGAACCTCATTAAATTCTAAGACGATCTAGCCATGTCCGTCCGTCTGTCCGTCTGTCCGTCTGTCTGTCCGTCTGTTGAAAACACGATAGAGTCCAAACGGAAGCAGCTAGCGAGCTGAAATTTTGCACAAATATTTTATATTGATGCAGTTTGTTTGGTATTGAAAATGGGCAATATCGGTCCACGATTTCGCCTAGCCCCCATATAAGGTCCCCCTCAGAAAATGACATTAACGCTCATAACTGACTAAAAGAAGCAGCTATAGCGATGAAATTCGTCATAAACATATTTTTTAGGAATCTTAGTATCATTGTAAAATTTTATAAGGATCGGTTCATAATTGACTCTATCCCCCATATAAGGTCCCCCTCAGAAAATGACAATAACGCTCATAACTGACTAAAAAAAGCAGCTATAGCAATGAAATTCGACATAAACATATTTTATAGGAATCTTAATATCATTGTAAAATTTTATAAGGATCGGTCCATAATTGACCCTATCCCCCATATAAGGTCCCCCTCAGAAAATGACATTAACGCTCATAACTGACTAAAAAAATCAGCCATAGCGATGAAATTCGACATATACATATTTTTTAGGAACCTTAATATCATTGTAAAATTTTATAAGGATCGGTCTATAATTGACCCTATCCCCCATATTAGGTCCTCCTCAGAAAATGACATTAACGCTCATAACTGATTAAAAAAAGCAGCTATAGCGATGAAATTCGACTTAAACATATTTTATAGGAATCTTAATATCATTGTAAAATTTTATAAGGATCGGTCCATAATTGACCCTATCCCCCATATAAGGTCCCCCTCAGAAAATGACATTAACGCTCATAACTGACTAAAAGAAGCAGCTATAGCGATGAAATTCGTCATAAACATATTTTTTAGGAATCTTAGTATCATTGTAAAATTCTATAAGGATCGGTTCATAATTGGCCCTATCCCCCATATAAGGTCCCCCTCAGAAAATGACATTAACGCTCATAACTGACTAAAAAAAGCAGCCATAGCGATGAAATTCGACATATACATATTTTTTAGGAACCTTAATATCATTGTAAAATTTTATAAGCATCGGTCCATAATTGACCCTATTCCCCATATAAGGTACCCCTCAGAAAACGACATTAACGCTCATAACTGACTAAAAAAAGCAGGTATAGCGATGAAATTCGACTTAAACATATTTTTTTGGAACCTTAATATCATTGTAAAATTTTATAAGAATCGGTCCATAATTGACCCTATCCCCCATATAAGGTCCCGCTTAGAAAATGACATTAACGCTCATAACTGACTAAAAAAGCATCTATAGCGATGAAATTCGACATAAACATATTTTTAGGAACCTTTATATCATTGTAAAATTTTATAAGGATCGGTCCATAATTGACCCTACCCCCCATATAAGTTCCCCTTCAGAAAATGACTTTAACGCTCATAACTGTCCAAAGAAGCATCTATAGCGATGAAATTCGAGATGAACATATTTATAGGAACCTAAATCGCTTTTTAAAATTGTATATGGATCGGTTCATAATTGACCCTACTCCCCATATAAGGTCCCCTTCAGAAAAATACTTTAACGCTCAGAATGGTCTAAAAGAAGCATCTAAAGCGATGAAATTCGACATAAACTTATTCTATAGAAACCTAAATCGCTTTGTAAATTTTATAACGATCGGTCCATAATTTATCCTACCCGCATATACGGTCCCCTTCGGAAAATGACTTTAACGCTCATTACTAGGCCTAAACTAAAATCGTTATAGAAAATTTGACGAGGATCGGTCCATAATTGACCAAACGTCCCCTCAGAAAATAACTTTAACGCTTTTTGCTACCTTAAAAATACAAGGACAGCGACAAAATTCGATAAAAATTTCCCTATACATAGATGTAATAAATGAGAAAATTGTTTTGATAATAACAAAAGCATCGATTCTTAAATATCAAAGTTTATTTATAAGGAAGCATTCCTTTTTGGCAATGATTTGATGGTGGGTATACAAGATTCGGCACAGCCGAATATAACACTCTTACTTGTTTTTTTTTTTACTTTAATTTAATAAAATGTTTTTTAATTTAATTCAATTCACTATTTTTTTCTTTACTTTAGGTTTAATTTTATCCGTATTTTATAAAGCACTCATTTGTATATTACAATTTTTGATCAAAATGGTAGTATTGTAGAAAAGTCGACTTGTATGAATGAATTACTTTAATTACAAGTTGACGATCATGTAAAATCAAATTTAAGGCTTTGAAAATGAAATTGACAACAGAATAAGCATCTAATCGTAAAATCAAGTAATGGATATAACCAACATTTTCTTTCGACTTAATTCTTTT
>NW_023996933.1:0-29549 GCF_015586225.1 Lucilia sericata
GGATCTGTAATGGAATTCAGCCAAGTGTACTGCTCAAGAAATGGTTGCTTTTTGAACCTAACCTAGCCTTGTTGTTCACAGGACATGCAACTTTGAGCAACCAACATCTCCTAACAATATGAATTCTAATGAATATGTAGTAACCAAGGTTTTCGGGAAAACCTTGGAAATAGGCGGTCAATCTGTAGATCTCTCAATTAATTTGGGCGTTTTTTCAAATATGAGGTCAGATTCAGATTTTGCCTGGCTCAATCCTTTAAAAAAGTATAAATTGGTCTTAGGGTTTTAACTTTTTTCAAATTTTGTCGGCCAGTGTTATTTTCCAATTGCATGTTATTAGACCCCTAGGGTATAAAATTGTACAAAACACATTCCCAAGAGGATCACAAAAATCATTCTTCTTTCAAAGTGAATCACACAGCGTTTATATAATAAATACTATGAAATTTATTACAATAGCCGCAAAAATAAATAATAATTATTTGGCAACTTAAAAATAAATAAATTAAAAAAAAAAATCACAAAATCTTTTTAAAAACATAACCAATGAATCAAAATTTAAATACGTTCATACATAAATAATCTAATTTAGTTTCTTATTTTTTTCGTTAAACCAAAAAAATAAACAAGAAAATTAAGACTCATACAAGTACAATGAATCATATTTGATTTAAAATTGTTGGGTATTTTCTTTGGGATATCCAACAATCGACCAACTGACCGAAATAATAAAAATAAAGTCCAAACGATCGATCAACTGGCAACAACCTGACAACAAACAATATGGCAACTTGTGTTTTTTTTTTTCTACTTATCACACTGACATAATTTTCTTAGCTAAATACTTAGGTGAGAGTGTAACATCTTCTATATACTCAAGTCATTCAATCAATTTATTCAGTCATTTTGACAATAGAAACGTCAATAGAAAAATTTTTAGGTTTGCATGTATGTTTTCTTTTTTTTTGAAAGTAGGACAATAATTTGTGAATAATGGACGGACGTCATTCATTTGTTCACATTTATTGGTTGGGATTAATGAGCTACTAAATTGTTTCTAAATGAAAAAGAAAATATTTTTTGCATGCAGAATAAACATTTTAAATGAAAGTATATGTACTTTCAGCCGATTTTTTTGGTTCTTGCTTTTGATGGCTTCTGTACTGCAGTTTTGTTTCGGCTAAATAATAGCAACAATAAAAGAATAATGAATTTTTGGCTAAAAGCCTAGTAGGGAGACAAAATGATCAAATAAAAGTTCAGTACAATGTATGTAGACAGAAATATAAAGGTATTTAGTTCTTTAAAATAAGTGCTAAGTCGTTGTTGTTGTGTAAATTGAAAGAGAATTATTATACATTTGTTCTCAAGGTATGGGAGTAGACAGACAAAGACAAAAGCGTTGATGATTAATTTGAGATCACTGATATACTGCAACTTTGATAGTTTTCATTCATTGGAATCCAAGCAATTTCGACTTCCTGTCTTCGCTTAAATTGAGTGAAGATCTGATGGAAAGGGAATTCCTTGAAGCCCCAAGCATTGAGCGAATATCGGGTGTATCCGTTTGTAATCTCACTTGAAAATTCATAATAAGAACAACTTAAATCGGATAAATATTTCAGACTTTAGAATTAGTGAAATATTGTATAGTCCCAGATGTCAAGATACTCAAGACTTCAGGGAATGAATTCGGAACTAAATTAAAGGTCAAGAATTGGACATTATATTCTCTATTTCAAATAGACTCCAATAATTATAAATTATCTGCTTGATGACAAAGACAACATAGACTGCGTATACTTGCCCTAGAATAGGACCAATTTGGGTCTTCCGTTGCGGAGTAGAGAGGTGCTGACATTTAGATATATAACAGCACTCAAGTACACCTAAAATCTGAGAACTATGTCTAATATTTCTTAACAATTTAAGCTCTATTTAATCATCATATCTGAATATTTCGGGTATTCTTTAAAGAAAGGCAAAAGCGAAGATTTGCGGAACCGCCTATAATTTTGGGACAATGCTCTCATGTAATAAACCATCTTCTACTCTTCCGATAAGGCATGTAACATATATTTCTATAATCCGTTAGATCTATGAGTGTTGGGTTCAGAAATCTGTAAATACTATACCTCCAAAATGATTGCGGGAATCGTAGCAATCATTTTGAAGATTTTGCTGCGGATTGAAGTAGCGATAAAAACTGGATATGTCACTTTCTTTGGATGATTTCTTAGATTCATGAGAGATGGACGACAAATAGGATAATAACCCTTAATTTTACATGCCCCCAATAAAATTTTCCCGCTAGACAAATGTTCCCTATTGCTCTGAATCCAATCGTTCCTTTTGTAAAAAACGTGAGATATTTTGAAAGATCTAACTATGCAGGTCTAGGTTAAAAAGGTTTAAAAAGGTGCAACTCCACTCAGAGACTATAGGGTCCATTGTGATTCCCTTTGTCGATTCCTGTGAGAGAATCTGAGTTACCCTATAAATCCAGTCGAATGTTAGACTACGAGGGTTGAGTCCCACAATTCTCTCCAGTTCATCGTGAGATTCTATTATAGTGGGAAATTATGTGCTCAATCGTCTCCAGTTCCTCTGCATCAGACAGTCCAACTTACTGATAAATGCCCGAATTGAGCAATGCCCCGTTAAGATCCCTGTTAGAAAAGAAATGCCGAGGATACATTTGATCATCACCAGTTTATAGTCCCGGCAGACTAGAGCTACTGGCAGCACCTCTTGTCCCCGCAATTGTAATAACATCTATCATCAAGGTATCATGCCCCTGTGTCAAGGTTCGAACCTAATCCAACTTAACTAACAAATCTAATCCAACTATGTATATCACTAGATTTGATTCCTTTATCCAACTGCCTTTGTCAATAGGCCAATATAGAGATGAAACAAGACAAAAATCGTGTATAGGTAAATAAAGAAGGGAGAAATAATAGTACCTGCTGTTGGTTAACAGCCCGGTACTACTGTCTAGGTACTATAAAACTATGATGATGATGATGATGTAGTAGAGTCGTCTCTCAGTCGTAGTAGCGTGGGTGAATGATTTGTATTCGTGATGTGGCAAACACTGTGGTATGGTGATGGTGCTGATGGTGGTATGCATGTTGTTGGCATGAGGTGGCAAATCATTTCGTAGTTTTTCACTTGTTGTTTTTGCTCTTGTTCTCATATTCTCGTTTCTCATTTTTTTGGCTGTTGCTAAATATTGGCTAAAATATTTATGTATTTTTTTTGTTGGGTTTCGGTTTTTTTTTCGGTTGTTATTTTTCATACTCGCCACCATCCATAACCATTTTGTTGTAGAAATAAAAATTTTCATTTCTTGGTCTTCGAACATTTGTTGTTTTTTTTTTGGTTTTTTGGTATTCATTTAATTGTTTGTATTTTCTTTATTAATGCTGCAATAAAACTGATGAGGTGATGGTCATTGCAAAGCTGGCTGTGGTGGTGCTGGTGCCACAGCAACAACATCCCAACACTAACTATAATAACAAAAACAACGTTGTTTCGGCAACAACGTTATATAGCAACAGGCTTAAACAACAACAACATTGCCAACAAATAAATAATGAAATGAAAAATTAAGAATGAAAGATGTTGTGACGATAAACAAAAAACAAATTATTAGTAGGTTTAGTTATTCAAAGATATGTGTATTTTCCTTATGGGTTTAGGTTGTAATTGTAAGAGGTTAGGCGAAAAGTTCTTACTATGAAATTGTCACCCGTGATCGTCGTCTCTTATAGTAATTTTGGTAAGATTTGATGCGGAATAATATAGCACTGATTATTGACAATCTGTCATATATAAAATTTCAAGGAGAATACGTTGAGACACTTCTTACACATTCTGTCGGATCTAATATTTTTTCCTTGTAAATGTGAGAATTATATTTTGATTCGTGAATGATATTCTTTAGAACTGAACTAGAACTGAACTAGAACTGAACTAGAACTGAACTAGAACTGAACTAGAACTGAACTAGAACTGAACTAGAACTGAACTAGAACTGAACTAGAACTGAACTAGAACTGAACTAGAACTGAACTGAACTGAACTGAACTAGAACTGAACTAGAACTGAACTAGAACTGAACTAGAACTGAACTAGAACTGAACTAGAACTGAACTAGAACTGAACTAGAACTGAACTAGAACTGAACTAGAACTGAACTAGAACTGAACTAGAACTGAACTAGAACTGAACTAGAACTGAACTAGAACTGAACTAGAACTGAACTAGAACTGAACTAGAACTGAACTAGAACTGAACTAGAACTGAACTAGAACTGAACTAGAACTGAACTAGAACTGAACTAGAACTGAACTAAACTGAACTAGAACTGAACTAGAACTGAACTAGAACTGAACTAGAACTGAACTAGAACTGAACTAGAACTGAACTAGAACTGAACTAGACTGAACTAGAACTGAACTAGAACTGAACTAGAACTGAACTAGAACTGAACTAGAACTGAACTAGAACTGAACTAGAACTGAACTAGAACTGAACTAGAACTGAACTAGAACTGAACTAGAACTGAACTAGAACTGAACTAGAACTGAACTAGAACTGAACTAGAACTGAACTAGAACTGAACTAGAACTGAACTAGAACTGAACTAGAACTGAACTAGAACTGAACTAGAACTGAACTAGAACTGAACTAGAACTGAACTAGAACTGAACTAGAACTGAACTAGAACTGAACTAGAACTGAACTAGAACTGAACGAGAACTGAACTAGAACTGAACTAAAACTTAACTAGAACTGAACTAAATTGCAATTATTTCCTTGTAAATTTATTTGATCCTTGACCACCTTTAAAAATTCCTCAAAGCAATTAAATTTATATTTATCTTTTTTTAGGTTGCTAAATAATCTCTATTTATGGGCTATAAATATTTTTTTATATGTCTCGTATCTTTTAGCTTTATTTTAAGTAAAATTTCTTATAAACATCATAAAAATTGAGATGAATACATGACTATAAAATGGCAAATTTTAAAATTTTTGGCACATTTGTTGCACATTATTTGTTGGCGATTTTTTTTTCTTCTTTCAGATGTTACACCCGCTGTTTTTTTCTTCTTCTCGATGGCGTTTTGTACATTTAGTTCAGTGGTGGGGGTAACTTAGAGATCATATTAGCAACAACAATAACAACAACATCATCTTGAAATTATTATTTTTCAACAACGAAAAATTAATTACCACTGCAAGTGTCTCAATTTAGTAAATTCTTTTACAAAAATATAAAATAATGTCATAAGTGGGTGTTGTGTCGGTTCTTATTGTTGATCTGCTTTTGGACTTGGGCTGACTGTGTTGTTTGTTGCTTTTAAAGAGATTAATAAAAATTCTATGCTTTTTTTGTGGGGTTTACTTTTGCATGACTTTCTTAGTCATTTAAATGTTATTTTTTTAACGAAATTAATCTACTAAGAGTTGTTTTTAATAGAATTTAATTTAAATGAATGAATAAACAAACATAAATGTGTTTTAAGAAATATTAAAAATATACACTTTAACATTAACATAGATATTTTTCTAAATTGTTTGTTTTGTTTTGTTTTGTTTTCTTGATTTTAAAACAAATAAAATTTGTCAAATATTTTTGTGAAAATTGTAATTAAATGCTACTTTTTTGTGTGAAAATATTTAGAATAGAGAAAATAATTAAACAAATAAATATAGAAATTTTATATATTTTTATATTAAATTTTCAGATATAGTCTCGAAACTATAGTCGATATATAGGAGACAGTAGTCGTTGTAGTTTAGATACTGTAGTTGCTAGAGTCTAGAGTCTTTTTTAAACGTTGAAACAGGATTCACTGTAATGTTCTTTTTGACGACTCCTGGCATTTAATTTAAATAATTTTATACTATTTCAGTTGGACAATTACATTCTAATTATATTTATAAAACTAGAATGTTGAACTCATTATATTTATTACAATTTTTTAATATTTCCTCAACCCACACAGGTTTAGTTTTCCAATTTAACCGATTTTTTACCATTTAAATTTGTTTGCTTCCAATGGTATTTTTGAAATTTTAATTTTGTTTATTTTTTTTTATTTGTTTCGTCATTAAATAACAAAAAAAATAATAATAATAATAGGAAAAGTAAAAAAATAATAAATAACTATAAAATCATGATAAAAAACTTTTTTTTGGCTAATTTCTTGTTAACACTGCAGTATGAGTATTGAAGTTAAGGCGGGCAGATAGACAGACAGACAGACAGACATTCAAATAATAGAGGGTGAAAAGTAAAAGGAAAAGTCATAAAATAGAATTAAACATATGTTCAGGCAGAGATTTGAAAGTATTAAAATTTTTTGTGGATAATCTAACAATGAAACAGATGGATTGATAATGTTTTTCAGATATATCTTTAAGATTGAAAGAAATTCATTGAAAGGATATTAAAAAGGAAATTTGGGGAAAAGTTCATTGGAACCATTATGCTGACTTGTATGAATCCGAGGCAACTTCAGTGTAAAGATGAATGCAGTGATCCTCTATTTTCTGTATAATATAATCGTCATAGTCCAGGAACTATAAAATAGAAAACAATGTTGCTTTAATCTAAAGACTATAGTCAATATAGTCGAAAGACAAAGTAGTATTAGTCTTGAGACTATAGCTTCTATACTTTCCATACTATAGTCGCTAAAGACTAGATATTACAGTCGTTATAAACTATAGACCATAAGGAGTGAGATCGAAAAATTCTTAACATACATATATGTTTATAAAAAAGAAACCACTAAACTTACAGCTTTATTTTTTTTTTATTTGATTGAAATTATTATTACAATTTACAAAAAAAAATATTTTTATAGTTTTAATCACTAGTGATGAAATTTTGAACCCTTTTCGGAAACCCTTCCATTAACGTTTTTATAGTGCTTTCTGTCACTTTGCTCGAACATGTAGTCCATCTCCGTTTAAAATCTACCACACTTTTGGACACCTTTTTTGTACTCTTCAATTCTCTTTTAACAAGAGCCCAATATCTCTCCACTGGCCTTAGCTCCGGGCAGTTTGGAGGATTTGCCTCTCTTGGTACAAATACCACATTATTGTTCTTGTACCACTCAAGGGCTTGTTTACCATAGTGACAGGATGCCAAGTCAGGCCAAAAATAAGTGGACACATTATGAAGTCTTATGAATGGAAGCAGCCTTTTTTGTAAACATTCCTTGATGTAAATTTCGGTATTTATAGAGCCCGTTGTAACAAATGATTGGCTTCTTTGCCGCAACTGCATATTGCTTGCCATACCAAGAACTTTCTGGGAAATTTTGTCTGCTTTTGGGTCCTAAACTTTTCTTCAACATTCCCTCGAGCATCAGCAACATAAAACTTTTGACCTGGAAGTTGCGAAAAATCTGCCAGAACATACGTTTCGTCATCCATTATGCAGCAAGAATATTTTTTTATAAAACTTGACTTCAATTTCCGTGCTCTGTTTTTGGCCTCTAAATTTTTAGCAGCGTTCCTGTCAGGAACTTTTTGAGCCTTGTATGTTTTTAAACCTGCATTAGCTTTAACTTTTCGTACCAAACAGTCCGAGCACTGAGCTAACCGGGCTGCTTTCCTACCGGATGTGTTGGGAGCTCTTTTGAAAATGCGTTCTATTTTTGGCTTTAGAAACATCATGTGGACCATTCCTTCTACCTGAACCAGGTTTTCTATCAACTGACAAGTTCTCCCGGTACTGTTTAATAACATTGGAAACAGTTTGACGGCAGACCTTTGTATGCTTGGCCAACTTTTTGTAAGACCAAGTTGGGTTTAGTTGAAAATATTTAATAATTTCAGTACGCACTTTTTTCTGGTCACTCATTTTAATCAGATTAACAAAAAAATTAATATAATTGACATTACACATAATAACTGACATGTTTTTCAAAGGTAACTTGATCAAAAAAAAAAATCAAATAATACTTTGGTTGAAAAATGTAATGAAAAACGTGTGTTAAGAATTTTTCGATCTCACTCCTTAGTAGATATCGTCTACATACTAATCGCTTTACTATTCGATGTAAACTAAAGAACATGGTCGCTATGGTCCAGAAATTATAGTCGATGTATTTTAAAGATTATATCGACTATAGTGTAGGGCATACATGGGAGTAGTTAATTATATAGACTAATTAATTGACGATTTCATTAGCATTAAATTGAAAAAAATTATAATTATTTTTTTCATTAGCATTATTTTGTCTAATGGTAATGGTTTTTAATGAAACGATTTCATTAGTAATTATTTAAAAATAAATTTTCATTACCATTATTCAATGGATTTTAAAATTTTCGAACATTAGTTGGAATTTCGAAATTAATTTCGAATATCCGAACAATATAATGTATTGTCATTAGGTGAAATCATGTATGCCAAATTTCAGCACATTCGGACTAGAAGAACTAGTTTTAACAGCTTTAAAATTTTTCGAACACGAGTTCGAATTTTCGAAATTTTTTTTTTAGGTTTTATGACACAGAGATTAATTTAAAAACATAAAAAAATTTTCGAAAATAACTTCAAATTTTCGAACTTAATTTCGAATATTCGAACATATTATTGTATTGTCATCAGATGTACTTATGACTGCAAAATTTCAGCCAATTTGGGCTACGGGAACTGGTTTTAAATGCTTTCAAACCTCGAATCTTCGAAAAATTTTCCTTAATATATTTTTCGACAATTATAAATACTAATTAAATTCGTTTTTGAAAATTCATTATCAAATTCATTACCATTATCAAAAAAAGTTATAATGAAAAAAAATATAATTTTCATTAAATGGTACTTAAAATATTTTTCATTACAATTTTTTCTATAAATGGTAATGAAATTTTAATGCTTAATGAAAAATTCCCATGTATGGTGTAGGGGCCTTAGTTTAGAAATTTTAGTCGTCATTGTCTAGAT
This sequence comes from Lucilia sericata, assembly GCF_015586225.1. Taxonomy (NCBI): domain Eukaryota; kingdom Metazoa; phylum Arthropoda; class Insecta; order Diptera; family Calliphoridae; genus Lucilia; species Lucilia sericata. The sequence continues at coordinate 8,981 of NW_023996933.1, forward strand.
ACTACAGTTCATATAGTCTGAAATCGAAAGTCTTTATTTTCAGGAGTCTGTAGTCTCTAGAAGGTGGCTATTATAGTAGCTATAATCTAAATACTATATTCGAAATTGTCTAGAGACTAAAGTGGTGATGATCTGATAGTCTATAGTGGTGATAGTTCCTACTGACTGCAGACTGGAGGTTATAATCGCTATTGCCTAGAAACTAGCTGCTACTGACTGCAGAATTATTGCCGCTATATTATGGAGGTTATAATCGCTATTGCCTAGAAACTTTAGCTGAAGTCCCGATACTATTGTCGCTACAGTTAAGAGACTATAATCGGTATAATAGACACGCTAATGTCTAGAGATATTAGTTGCTGATTTAGTTGCTATAGTCAAGAGATTATGGTGGTTATAGCCAAGAACCTGCGGTAGATTTTGTCTAGATGAAAAAGACGCTATTGTCTAGAGAATATAGTCGCTATAGTCTAGAAAACTATAGTCGATACAATCAAGATACTATAATCGCTATAGTATAGTCTATGTATATAATTGAGTAGCTAGTCGCTGTTGTTTATAGACTTAAGTCCCTATAATCAAGAGACTATAGTCCCTATAGTTAAGAGACTATAGTCCCTATAGTCAAGAGTCTACGGTCCCTATTATCTAGAAACCATGATCCATATAATCAAGCGACTATAGCTCCTTTAATTAAGAGATTATAGTCCTTATAATCAAGAGACTATAGTTACTGTAATCAAGAGACTATATTCCCTATAATCAAGAGACTATAGTCACTATAATCAAGATATAATCAAAAGACTGTAGTCTCGATATAATCAAAAAGACTGTAGTCTCCGTAATCAGGAGAATATAGTCCCTATAGTCAAGAGACTATCCCGATAATCATGAAACTATAGTCGCTTTTGTTTATAGACTTAAGTCCCAATAATTATGAGACTATAGTATCTTTAATTAAGAGACTATAGTCCCTATAATAAAGAGACTATAGTCCCTATAATAAAGAGACTATTGTCCCTATAATCAAGAGACTATAGTCTCTATAGTCAAGAAACTATAGTCCCTATAATCAAGAGATTATAGTCGTTATAATTAAGAGACTATAGTCCCTGCAATCCAGATACTATAATACCTATAGTCAAGAGACTATAGTCCTTGTAATCTGGAGACTATAGTCCCTGTAATCTGGAGACTATAGTCCCTATAATCTAGTGACTATAGTCCCTATAGTCAAGAGATTATGGTCCCTATAATCTAGAGAATATGGTCCCTACAATCAAGAGACTATAGTCCCTTTAATTAAGAGGCTATAGTCCCTATATTCAAGAGCCTATAGTCCCTATAGTCAAGAGACTATAATAGTCCCTATAGTCAAGAGACTATAGTCCCTATAGTCAAGAGTCTATAGTCCCTATAGTCAAGAGATTATAGGCCCTATAGTCAAGAGACTATAGTCCCTATAGTCAAGATACTATAGTCCCTATAGTCAAGCGACCATAGACCCTATAGTCGAGAGATTGTAGTCCCTATAGTCAAGAGACTATAGTTGCTATAGCTGAGAAATTATACTCGCTACAGCCGAGAGACTATAGTCGATACAGTCTGACGATTATAGTCGATGTAGTGAAGAAGTAAAAACTGCAGTTTATATATTTTATTACTACTTTTAAAATTCTTTTGTTTAAAGAAAATCTATTAAATCCACAAAAATAAATCAATCATTTTAAATCTCTGACTTATGTTTCTCTCACACATAATTAATGTTATTGTATGTGAACGTATGTATGAATGAATGTGTTGTTCTTGTTATTTTTTTTTATTCTGACTCTATTAAATAGTGACACCTACGCAGTTCACACGGTTGCTGCTGTGTTTTTTTCTAAACGATACAGTGCTTGACATTAGGTTTTCGTACAGTAATTGGGAAAACAAGACTTGATTCCATTTTTTCACTAGTGTGTATTTTCTTTTGTTTTGTACTGTATTTGAGATGGTCATTTATTTTTTTCCTTTTACCAAACTGAACAGCAACAACACATTTATTCTTTAAGTGAAAGTCATCAGATTAGGTATATATAAAAAAAACTTTTATTTTTCATTCGGCTTATGTTGAATATTGTTAATATTGTTGCTATTCCTGCAGCAACAACATCAATTAATAATTTAACAAAAAAAATGTTTAAGACACTCAACATTTATACATTTTTTGTTTTTATTTGGTTTTTCTAAAATAAATTTAATTTTTATTTCGTTTTGTCAAATTCTACTAAAATAAATTTATGATTTTGTACCGATCCACCATAGATTATGTCATGAGTTTTCTCTCCAAATAAAACTTTTTTAAAACATCTTTTTTGTTTCTATTTCTTTCTTTTTGATTAATATAAATTTCTCTTTTAATTATTGCATAACCTGGTGGTTTGAATTTTAATTTGTCACAAAAAAAAAAAACAAACAGTTTTTCGTAAATCTCTTAAAACGTACGAAATAAAAAAACAAGATATTTAATTGAAATTTTTAAATGACCTTGAGAAAAAGTGTCAGTGTCATTGTACCCCCATTATTTTCTCTTCGATGTACATTGCACTGACAAAAGTAATAAGAAATTTGCAAATGATTTTTATCTTTACGTTTTATTTTATTTCTTTTCTAAGTAAATGCAATTAAAAAAGTTTTTAAAATGTAAAATAGATTATTAGGAAAAAAAAACTAAGTATAATATTAAATTTTTATTATTAAATTACAATGTGCAAGGCGAGTGAATAAAATGACATTGGAGGAACTTGGTGAATAATTGGAAATGTGCCCAAATTGTTAAAAAAACCGTATAACCCTATAACTAGGAACGCTAATTAACTAAACACAGATATTAAATTCAGCTCATAATTGATATGTATAGTCCAGAGACTATAGTCGCTGTAGTTTATAGACTATAGTCGTGTTTGTCATGAAACTTTATTAAAAATAGTCAGACTGCAGTCGACAAATTATTGAAAATAGTCAGATTGCAGTGGGTCTATAGTCTAGTCTATAGTCTAGTCTATAGTCTAGTCTATAGTCTAGTCTATAGTCTAGTCTATAGTCTAGATAGTCTAGTCTATAGTCTAGTCTATAGTCTAGTCTATAGTCTAGTCTATAGTCTAGTCTATAGTCTAGTCTATAGTCTAGTCTATAGTCTAGTCTATAGTCTAGTCTATAGTCTAGTCTATAGTCTAGTCTATAGTCTAGTCTATAGTCTAGTCTATAGTCTAGTCTATAGTCTAGTCTATAGTCTAGTCTAGTCTAGTCTATAGTCTAGTCTATAGTCTAGTCTATAGTCTAGTCTATAGTCTAGTCTATAGTCTAGTCTATAGTCTAGTCTATAGTCTAGTCTATAGTCTAGTCTATAGTCTAGTCTATAGTCTAGTCATAGTCTAGTCTATAGTCTAGTCTATAGTCTAGTCTATGTATAGTCTATAGTCTAGTCTATAGTCTAGTCTATAGTCTAGTCTATAGTCTAGTCTATAGTCTAGTCTATAGTCTAGTCTATAGTCTAGTCTATAGTCTAGTCTATAGTCTAGTCTATAGTCTAGTCTATAGTCTAGTCTATAGTCTAGTCTATAGTCTAGTCTATAGTCTAGTCTATAGTCTAGTCTATAGTCTAGTCTATAGTCTAGTCTATAGTCTAGTCTATAGTCTAGTCTATAGTCTAGTCTATAGTCTAGTCTATAGCCTAGTCTATAGCCTAGTCTATAGTCTAGTCTATAGTCTAGTCTATAGTCTAGTCTATAGTCTAGTCTATAGTCTAGTCTATAGTCTAGTCTATAGTCTAGTCTATAGTCTAGTCTATAGTCTAGTCTATAGTCTAGTCTATAGTCTAGTATAGTTTAGGTTATAGTCTAGTCGACTACGACTATACTCTCTAGACTAGTCTCTAGACTATATCAACTAGAGTTTCCAGACTATAGCAACTATAGTCTCTAGACTATAGCAACTATAGTCTCTAGACTATAGCAATTATAGTCTCAAGACTATAGCAAACTATAGTCTCTAGACTATAGCAACTAGTCTCTAGACTATAGCAACTATAGCCTAAAGCCTGTAGTCCTATAATCTACAGCATATAGTTAAATTTATCTAAATACAATAGTCAGTATGTCTAGAAACTACTGTCTGGAGAATGTAGCCGATAGAGTTGCCAATATAGTTGTTATAGTCTAGAGACTATAGTTGCTTTAGTCTAGAGACTATAGGTTTTAGTCTAAAGAATATAGTCGCTTTACTCTAGAGACTATAGTTGCTATAGTCTAGAGACTATATTGCTATAGTCTAGAGACTATAGTTGCTATAGTCTAGAGACTATAGTTGCTATAGTCTAGAGACTATAGTTGCTATAGTCTAGAGACTATATTGCTATAGTCTAGAGACTATAGTTGCTATAGTCTGGAAACTAGTTGATATAGTCTTGAGACTAGTCTAGAGAGTATAGTCGTAGTCGACTAGACTATAACTAAACTATACTAGACTATAACTAGACTATAGATAGACATAGACTAGACTATAGACTAGACTATAGACTAGACTATAGATAGACTATAGACTAGACTATAGACTAGACTATAGACTAGACTATAGACTAGACTATAGACTAGGCTATAGACTAGGCTATAGACTAGACTATAGATAGACTATAGACTAGACATAGACTAGACTATAGACTAGACTATAGACTAGACTATAGACTAGACTAGACGGAAACTATAGACTAGACTATAGACTAGACTATAGACTAGACTAGAGACTAGACTATAGACTAGACTATGACTAGACTATAGACTAGACTATAGACTAGACTATAGACTAGACTAAGACTAGACTATAGACTAGACTATAGACTAGACTATAACTAGACTATAGACTATACTATAGACTAGACTATAGACTAGGACTATAGATAGACTATAGACTAGACTACTAGACTAGACTATAGACTAGACTATAGACTAGACTATAGACTAGACTATAGACTAGACTATAGACTAGACTATAGACTAGACTATAGACTAGACTATAGACTAGACTATAGACTGACTATAGACTAGACTATAGACTAGACTATAGACTAGACTATAGACTAGACTATAGACTAGACTATAGACTAGACTATAGACTAGACTATAGACTAGATATAGACTAGACTATAGACTAGACTATAGACTAGACTATAGACTAGGACTATAGACTAGACTATAGACTAGACTATAGACTAGACTATAGACTAGACTATAGACTAGACTATAGACTAGACTATAGACTAGACTATAGACTAGACTATAGACTAGACTATAGACTAGACTATAGACCCACTGCAATCTGACTATTTTCAATAATTGTCGACTGCAGTCTGACTATTTTAATAAAGTTTCATGACAAACACGACTATAGTCTATAAACTACAGCGACTATAGTAGTCTGGACTATACATATCAATTATGAGCTGAATTAATATCTGTGTTTAGTTAATTAGCGTTCTAGTTATAGGGTTATACGGTTTTTTTAACAATTTGGGCACATTTCCAATTATTCACCAAGTTCCTCCAATGTCATTTATTCACTCGCCTGCATTGTAATTTAATAATAAAAATTTAATATTATACTTAGTTTTTTTTCCTAATAATCTATTTTACATTTTAAAAACTTTTTTAATTGCATTTACTTAGAAAAGAAATAAAATAAAACGTAAAGATAAAAATCATTTGCAAATTTCTTATTACTTTTGTCAGTGCAATGTACATCGAAGAGAAAATAATGGGGGTACAATGACACTGACACTTTTTCTCAAGGTCATTTAAAAATTTCAATTAAATATCTGTTTTTTTATTTCGTACGTTTTAAGAGATTTACGAAAAAACTGTTTGTTTTTTTTTTTTGTGACAAATTAAAATTCAAACCACCAGGTTATGAATTAAAAGAGAAATTTATATTAATCAAAAAGAAAGAAATAGAAACAAAAAAGATGTTTTAAAAAAGTTTTATTTGGAGAAAAACTCATGACATAATCTATGGTGGATCGGTACAAATCATAAATTTATTTAGTAGAATTTGACAAAACGAAATAAAAATTAAATTTATTTAGAAAAACCAAATAAAAACAAAAAATGTATAAATGTTGAGTGTCTTAAACATTTTTTTGTTAAATTATTAATTGATGTTGTTGCTGCAGGAATAGCAACAATATTAACAATATTCAACATAAGCCGAATGAAAAATAAAAGTTTTTTTTATATATACCTAATCTGATGACTTTCACTTAAAGAATAAATGTGTTGTTGCTGTTCAGTTTGGTGGAAAAGGAAAAAAATAAATGACCATCTCAAATACAGTACAAAACAAAAGAAAATACACACTAGTGAAAAAATGGAATCAAGTCTTGTTTTCCCAATTACTGTACGAAAACCTAATGTCAAGCACTGTATCGTTTAGAAAAAAACACAGCAGCAGCAACCGTGTGAACTGCGTAGGTGTCACTATTTAATAGAGTCAGAATAAAAAAAAATAACAAGAACAACACATTCATTCATACATACGTTCACATACAATAACATTAATTATGTGTGAGAGAAACACATAAGTCAGAGATTTAAAATGATTGATTTATTTTTGTGGATTTAATAGATTTTCTTTAAACAAAAGAATTTTAAAAGTAGTAATAAAATATATAAAACTGCAGTTTTTACTTCTTCACTACATCGACTATAATCGTCAGACTGTATCGACTATAGTCTCTCGGCTGTAGCGAGTATAATTTCTCAGCTATAGCAACTATAGTCTCTTGACTATAGGGACTACAATCTCTCGACTATAGGGTCTATGGTCGCTTGACTATAGGGACTATAGTATCTTGACTATAGGGACTATAGTCTCTGACTATAGGGCCTATAATCTCTTGACTATAGGGACTATAGACTCTTGACTATAGGGACTATAGTCTCTTGACTATAGGGACTATTATAGTCTCTTGACTATAGGGACTATAGGCTCTTGAATATAGGGACTATAGCCTCTTAATTAAAGGGACTATAGTCTCTTGATTGTAGGGACCATATTCTCTAGATTATAGGGACCATAATCTCTTGACTATAGGGACTATAGTCACTAGATTATAGGGACTATAGTCTCCAGATTACAGGGACTATAGTCTCCAGATTACAAGGACTATAGTCTCTTGACTATAGGTATTATAGTATCTGGATTGCAGGGACTATAGTCTCTTAATATAACGACTATAATCTCTTGATTATAGGGACTATAGTTTCTTGACTATAGAGACTATAGTCTCTTGATTATAGGGACAATAGTCTCTTATTATAGGGACTATAGTCTCTTTATTATAGGGACTATAGTCTCTTAATTAAAGATACTATAGTCTCATAATTATTGGGACTTAAGTCTATAAACAAAAGCGACTATAGTTTCATGATTATCGGGATAGTCTCTTGACTATAGGGACTATATTCTCCTGATTACGGAGACTACAGTCTTTTGATTATATCGAGACTACAGTCTTTTGATTATATCTTTTATAGTGACTATAGTCTCTTGATTATAGGGAATATAGTCTCTTGATTACAGTAACTATATCTTGATTATAAGGACTATAATCTCTTAATTAAAGGAGCTATAGTCGCTTGATTATATGGATCATGGTTTCTAGATAATAGGGACCGTAGACTCTTGACTATAGGGACTATAGTCTCTTAACTATAGGGACTATAGTCTCTTGATTATAGGGACTTAAGTCTATAAACAACAGCGACTAGCTACTCAATTATATACATAGACTATACTATAGCGATTATAGTATCTTGATTGTATCGACTATAGTTTCTAGACTATAGCGACTATATTCTCTAGACAATAGCGTCTTTTTCATCTAGACAAAATCTACCGCAGGTTCTTGGCTATAACCACCATAATCTCTTGACTATAGCAACTAAATCAGCAACTAATATCTCTAGACATTAGCGTGTCTATTATACCGATTATAGTCTCTTAACTGTAGCGACAATAGTATCGGGACTTCAGCTAAAGTTTCTAGGCAATAGCGATTATAACCTCCATAATATAGCGGCAATAATCTGCAGTCAGTAGCAGCTAGTTTCTAGGCAATAGCGATTATAACCTCCAGTCTGCAGTCAGTAGGAACTATACCACTATAGACTATCAGATCATCACCACTTTAGTCTCTAGACAATTTCGAATATAGTATTTAGATTATAGCTACTATAATAGCCACCTTCTAGAGACTACAGACTCCTGAAAATAAAGACTTTCGATTTCAGACTATATGAACTGTAGTATCTAGACAATGACGACTAAAATTTCTAAACTAAGGCCCTACACCATACATGGGAATTTTTCATTAAGCATTAAAATTTCATTACCATTTATAGAAAAAATTGTAATGAAAAATATTTTAAGTACCATTTAATGAAAATTATTTTTTTTCATTATAACTTTTTTTGATAATGGTAATGAATTTGATAATGAATTTTCAAAAACGAATTTAATTAGTATTTATAATTGTCGAAAAATATATTAAGGAAAATTTTTCGAAGATTCGAGGTTTGAAAGCATTTAAAACCAGTTCCCGTAGCCCAAATTGGCTGAAATTTTGCAGTCATAAGTACATCTGATGACAATACAATAATATGTTCGAATATTCGAAATTAAGTTCGAAAATTTGAAGTTATTTTCGAAAATTTTTTATGTTTTTAAATTAATCTCTGTGTCATAAAACCTAAAAAAAAAAATTTCGAAAATTCGAACTCGTGTTCGAAAAATTTTAAAGCTGTTAAAACTAGTTCTTCTAGTCCGAATGTGCTGAAATTTGGCATACATGATTTCACCTAATGACAATACATTATATTGTTCGGATATTCGAAATTAATTTCGAAATTCCAACTAATGTTCGAAAATTTTTAAAATCCATTGAATAATGGTAATGAAAATTTATTTTTAAATAATTACTAATGAAATCGTTTCATTAAAAACCATTACCATTAGACAAAATAATGCTAATGAAAAAAATAATTATAATTTTTTTCAATTTAATGCTAATGAAATCGTCAATTAATTAGTCTATATAATTAACTACTCCCATGTATGCCCTACACTATAGTCGATATAATCTTTAAAATACATCGACTATAATTTCTGGACCATAGCGACCATGTTCTTTAGTTTACATCGAATAGTAAAGCGATTAGTATGTAGACGATATCTACTAAGGAGTGAGATCGAAAAATTCTTAACACACGTTTTTCATTACATTTTTCAACCAAAGTATTATTTGATTTTTTTTTTTTGATCAAGTTACCTTTGAAAAACATGTCAGTTATTATGTGTAATGTCAATTATATTAATTTTTTTTGTATCTGATTAAAATGAGTGACCAGAAAAAAGTGCGGTACTGAAATTATTAATATTTTCAACTAAACCCAACCTTGGTCTTACAAAAGTTGGCCAAGCATACAAAGGTCTGCCGTCCAAACTGTTTCCAATGTTATTAAACAGTACCGGTGAGAACTTGTCAGTTGATAGAAAACCTGGTTCAGGTAGAAGGAATGGTCCACATGATGTTTCTAAGCCAAAAATAGAACGCATTTTCAAAAGAGCTCCCCACACATCCGGTAGGAAAGCAGCCCGGTTAGCTCAGTGCTCGGACTGTTTGGTACGAAAAGTTAAAGCTAATGCAGGTTTTAAAAACATACAAGGCTCAAAAAGTTCCTGACAGGAACGCTGCTAAAAATTTAGAGGCCAAAACCAGAGCACGGAAATTGAAGTCAAGTTTTATAAAAAATATTCTTGCTGCATAATGGATGACGAACGTATGTTCTGGCAGATTTTTCGCAACTTCCAGGTCAAAAGTTTTATGTGCTGATGCTCGAGGGAATGTTGAAGAAAAGTTTAGGACCCAAAAGCAGACAAAATTTCCCAGAAAGTTCTTGGTATGGCAAGCAATATGCAGTTGCGGCCAAAGAAGCCAATCATTTGTTACAACGGGCTCTATAAATACCGAAATTTACATCAAGGAATGTTTACAAAAAAGGCTGCTTCCATTCATAAGACTTCATAATGTGTCCACTTATTTTTGGCCTGACTTGGCATCCTGTCACTATGGTAAACAAGCCCTTGAGTGGTACAAGAACAATAATGTGGTATTTGTACCAAGAGAGGCAAATCCTCCAAACTGCCCGGAGCTAAGGCCAGTGGAGAGATATTGGGCTCTTGTTAAAAGAGAATTGAAGAGTACAAAAAAGGTGTCCAAAGTGTGGTAGATTTTAAACGGAGATGGACTACATGTTCGAGCAAAGTGACAGAAAGCACTATAAAAACGTTAATGGAAGGGTTTCCGAAAAGGGTTCAAAATTTCATTCACTAGTGATTAAACTATAAAAATATTTTTTTTTGTAAATTGTAATAATAATTTCAATCAAATAAAAAAAAATAAAGCTGTAAGTTTAGTGGTTTCTTTTTTATAAACATATATGTATGTTAAGAATTTTCGATCTCACTCCTTATGGTCTATAGTTTATAACGACTGTAATATCTAGTCTTTAGCGACTATAGTATGGAAAGTATAGAAGCTATAGTCTCAAGACTAATACTACTTTGTCTTTCGACTATATTGGACTATAGTCTTTAGATTAAAGCAACATTGTTTTCTATTTTATAGTTCCTGGACTATGACGATTATATTATACAGAAAATAGAGGATCACTGCATTCATCTTTACACTGAAGTTGCCTCGGATTCATACAAGTCAGCATAATGGTTCCAATGAACTTTTCCCCCAAATTTCCTTTTTAATATCCTTTCAATGAATTTCTTTCAATCTTAAAGATATATCTGAAAAACATTATCAATCCATCTGTTTCATTGTTAGATTATCCACAAAAAATTTTAATACTTTCAAATCTCTGCCTGAACATATGTTTAATTCTATTTTATGACTTTTCCTTTTACTTTTCACCCTCTATTATTTGAATGTCTGTCTGTCTGTCTGTCTATCTGCCCGCCTTAACTTCAATACTCATACTGCAGTGTTAACAAGAAATTAGCCAAAAAAAAGTTTTTTATCATGATTTTATAGTTATTTATTATTTTTTTACTTTTCCTATTATTATTATTATTTTTTTTGTTATTTAATGACGAAACAAATAAAAAAAAATAAACAAAATTAAAATTTCAAAAATACCATTGGAAGCAAACAAATTTAATGGTAAAAAATCGGTTAAATTGGAAAACTAAACCTGTGTGGGTTGAGGAAAATATTAAAAAATTGTAATAAATATAATGAGTTCAACATTCTAGTTTTATAAATATAATTAGAATGTAATTGTCCAACTGAAATAGTATAAAATTATTTAAATTAAATGCCAGGAGTCGTCAAAAAGAACATTACAGTGAATCCTGTTTCAACGTTAAAAAAGACTCTAGACTCTAGCAACTACAGTATCTAAACTACAACGACTACTGTCTCCTATATATCGACTATAGTTTCGAGACTATATCTGAAAATTTAATATAAAAATATATAAAATTTCTATATTTATTTGTTTAATTATTTTCTCTATTCTAAATATTTTCACACAAAAAGTAGCAATTTAATTACAATTTTCACAAAAATATTTGACAAATTTTATTTGTTTTAAAATCAAGAAAACAAAACAAACAAAACAAACAATTTAGAAAAATATCTATGTTAATGTTAAAGTGTATATTTTTAATATTTCTTAAAACACATTTATGTTTGTTTATTCATTCATTTAAATTAAATTCTATTAAAAACAACTCTTAGTAGATTAATTTCGTTAAAAAAATAACATTTAAATGACTAAGAAAGTCATGCAAAAGTAAACCCCACAAAAAAAGCATAGAATTTTTATTAATCTCTTTAAAAGCAACAAACAACACAGTCAGCCCAAGTCCAAAAGCAGATCAACAAATAAGAACCGACACACACCCACTTATGACATTATTTTATATTTTTTGTAAAAGAATTTACTAATTGAGACACTTGCAGTGGTAATTAATTTTTCGTTGTTGAAAAATAATAATTTCAAGATGATGTTGTTGTTATTGTGTTGCTAATATGATCTCTAAGTTACCCCCCACCACTGAACTAAATGTACAAAACGCCATCGAGAAGAAGAAAAAAACAGCGGGTGTAACATCTGAAAGAAGAAAAAAAATCGCCAACAAATAATGTGCAACAAATGTGCCAAAAATTTTAAAATTTGCCATTTTATAGTCATGTATTCATCTCAATTTTTATGATGTTTATAAGAAATTTTACTTAAAATAAAGCTAAAAGATACGAGACATATAAAAAAATATTTATAGCCCATAAATAGAGATTATTAGCAACCTAAAAAAAGATAAATATAAATTTAATTGCTTTGAGGAATTTTTAAAGGTGGTCAAGGATCAAATAAATTTACAAGGAAATAATTGCAATTAGTTCAGTTCTAGTTAAGTTTTAGTTCAGTTCTAGTTCAGTTCTCGTTCAGTTCTAGTTCAGTTCTAGTTCAGTTCTAGTTCAGTTCTAGTTCAGTTCTAGTTCAGTTCTAGTTCAGTTCTAGTTCAGTTCTAGTTCAGTTCTAGTTCAGTTCTAGTTCAGTTCTAGTTCAGTTCTAGTTCAGTTCTAGTTCAGTTCTAGTTCAGTTCTAGTTCAGTTCTAGTTCAGTTCTAGTTCAGTTCTAGTTCAGTTCTAGTTCAGTTCTAGTTCAGTTCTAGTTCAGTTCTAGTTCAGTTCTAGTTCAGTTCTAGTTCAGTTCTAGTTCAGTTCAGTTCTAGTTCAGTTCTAGTTCAGTTCTAGTTCAGTTAGTTCTAGTTCAGTTCTAGTTCAGTTCTAGTTCAGTTCTAGTTCAGTTCTAGTTCAGTTCTAGTTCAGTTTAGTTCAGTTCTAGTTCAGTTCTAGTTCAGTTCTAGTTCAGTTCTAGTTCAGTTCTAGTTCAGTTCTAGTTCAGTTCTAGTTCAGTTCTAGTTCAGTTCTAGTTCAGTTCTAGTTCAGTTCTAGTTCAGTTCTAGTTCAGTTCTAGTTCAGTTCTAGTTCAGTTCTAGTTCAGTTCTAGTTCAGTTCTAGTTCAGTTCTAGTTCAGTTCTAGTTCAGTTCTAGTTCAGTTCTAGTTCAGTTCTAGTTCAGTTCTAGTTCAGTTCTAGTTCAGTTCTAGTTCAGTTCTAGTTCAGTTCTAGTTCAGTTCTAGTTCAGTTCTAGTTCAGTTCTAGTTCAGTTCTAGTTCAGTTCTAGTTCAGTTCTAGTTCAGTTCTAGTTCAGTTCTAGTTCAGTTCTAGTTCAGTTCTAAAGAATATCATTCACGAATCAAAATATAATTCTCACATTTACAAGGAAAAAATATTAGATCCGACAGAATGTGTAAGAAGTGTCTCAACGTATTCTCCTTGAAATTTTATATATGACAGATTGTCAATAATCAGTGCTATATTATTCCGCATCAAATCTTACCAAAATTACTATAAGAGACGACGATCACGGGTGACAATTTCATAGTAAGAACTTTTCGCCTAACCTCTTACAATTACAACCTAAACCCATAAGGAAATACACATATCTTTGAATAACTAAACCTACTAATAATTTGTTTTTTGTTTATCGTCACAACATCTTTCATTCTTAATTTTTCATTTCATTATTTATTTGTTGGCAATGTTGTTGTTGTTTAAGCCTGTTGCTATATAACGTTGTTGCCGAAACAACGTTGTTTTTGTTATTATAGTTAGTGTTGGGATGTTGTTGCTGTGGCACCAGCACCACCACAGCCAGCTTTGCAATGACCATCACCTCATCAGTTTTATTGCAGCATTAATAAAGAAAATACAAACAATTAAATGAATACCAAAAAACCAAAAAAAAAAACAACAAATGTTCGAAGACCAAGAAATGAAAATTTTTATTTCTACAACAAAATGGTTATGGATGGTGGCGAGTATGAAAAATAACAACCGAAAAAAAAACCGAAACCCAACAAAAAAAATACATAAATATTTTAGCCAATATTTAGCAACAGCCAAAAAAAATGAGAAACGAGAATATGAGAACAAGAGCAAAAACAACAAGTGAAAACTACGAAATGATTTGCCACCTCATGCCAACAACATGCATACCACCATCAGCACCATCACCATACCACAGTGTTTGCCACATCACGAATACAAATCATTCACCCACGCTACTACGACTGAGAGACGACTCTACTACATCATCATCATCATCATAGTTTTATAGTACCTAGACAGTAGTACCGGGCTGTTAACCAACAGCAGGTACTATTATTTCTCCCTTCTTATTTACCTATACACGATTTTTGTCTTGTTTCATCTCTATATTGGCCTATTGACAAAGGCAGTTGGATAAAGGAATCAAATCTAGTGATATACATAGTTGGATTAGATTTGTTAGTTAAGTTGGATTAGGTTCGAACCTTGACACAGGGGCATGATACCTTGATGATAGATGTTATTACAATTGCGGGGACAAGAGGTGCTGCCAGTAGCTCTAGTCTGCCGGGACTATAAACTGGTGATGATCAAATGTATCCTCGGCATTTCTTTCTAACAGGGATCTTAACGGGGCATTGCTCAATTCGGGCATTTATCAGTAAGTTGGACTGTCTGATGCAGAGGAACTGGAGACGATTGAGCACATAATTTCCCACTATAATAGAATCTCACGATGAACTGGAGAGAATTGTGGGACTCAACCCTCGTAGTCTAACATTCGACTGGATTTATAGGGTAACTCAGATTCTCTCACAGGAATCGACAAAGGGAATCACAATGGACCCTATAGTCTCTGAGTGGAGTTGCAACCTTTTTAAACCTTTTAACCTAGACCTGCATAGTTAGATCTTTCAAAATATCTCACGTTTTTTACAAAAGGAACGATTGGATTCAGAGCAATAGGGAACATTTGTCTAGCGGGAAAATTTTATTGGGGGGCATGTAAAATTAAGGGTTATTATCCTATTTGTCGTCCATCTCTCATGAATCTAAGAAATCATCCAAAGAAAGTGACATATCCAGTTTTTATCGCTACTTCAATCCGCAGCAAAATCTTCAAAATGATTGCTACGATTCCCGCAATCATTTTGGAGGTATAGTATTTACAGATTTCTGAAACCCAACACTCATAGATCTAACGGATTATAGAAATATATGTTACATGCCTTATCGGAAGAGTAGAAGATGGTTTATTACATGAGAGCATTGTCCCAAAATTATAGGCGGTTCCGCAAATCTTTCGCTTTTGCCTTTCTTTAAAGAATACCCGAAATATTCAGATATGATGATTAAATAGAGCTTAAATTGTTAAGAAATATTAGACATAGTTCTCAGATTTTAGGTGTACTTGAGTGCTGTTATATATCTAAATGTCAGCACCTCTCTACTCCGCAACGGAAGACCCAAATTGGTCCTATTCTAGGGCAAGTATACGCAGTCTATGTTGTCTTTGTCATCAAGCAGATAATTATAATTATTGGAGTCTATTTGAAATAGAGAATATAATGTCCAATTCTTGACCTTTAATTTAGTTCCGAATTCATTCCCTGAAGTCTTGAGTATCTTGACATCTGGGACTATACAATATTTCACTAATTCTAAAGTCTGAAATATTTATCCGATTTAAGTTGTTCTTATTATGAATTTTCAAGTGAGATTACAAACGGATACACCCGATATTCGCTCAATGCTTGGGGCTTCAAGGAATTCCCTTTCCATCAGATCTTCACTCAATGTTAAGCGAAGACAGGAAGTCGAAATTGCTTGGATTCCAATGAATGAAAACTATCAAAGTTGCAGTATAATCAGTGATCTCAAATTAATCATCAACGCTTTTGTCTTTGTCTGTCTACTCCCATACCTTGAGAACAAATGTATAATAATTCTCTTTCAATTTTACACAACAACAACGACTTAGCAACTTATTTTAAAGACTAAATACCTTTATATTTCTGTCTACATACATTGTATTAACTTTTATTTGATCATTTTGTCTCCCTACTAGGCTTTTAGCCAAAAATTCATTATTCTTTTATTGTTGCTATTATTTAGCCGAAACAAAACTGCAGTACAGAAGCCATCAAAAGCAAGAACCAAAAAAATCGGCTGAAAGTACATATACTTTCATTTAAAATGTTTATTCTGCATGCAAAAAATATTTTCTTTTTCATTTAGAAACAATTTAGTAGCTCATTAATCCCAACCAATAAATGTGAACAAATGAATGACGTCCGTCCATTATTCACAAATTATTGTCCTACTTTCAAAAAAAAGAAAACATACATGCAAACCTAAAAATTTTTCTATTGACGTTTCTATTGTCAAAATGACTGAATAAATTGATTGAATGACTTGAGTATATAGAAGATGTTACACTCTCACCTAAGTATTTAGCTAAGAAAATTATGTCAGTGTGATAAGTAGAAAAAAAAAAACACAAGTTGCCATATTGTTTGTTGTCAGGTTGTTGCCAGTTGATCGATCGTTTGGACTTTATTTTATTATTTCGGTCAGTTGGTCGATTGTTGGATATCCCAAAGAAAATACCCAACAATTTTAAATCAAATATGATTCATTGTACTTGTATGAGTCTTAATTTTCTTGTTTTATTTTTTTGGTTTTAACGAAAAATAAGAAACTAAATTAGATTATTTATGTATGAACGTATTTAAATTTTGATTCATTGGTTATGTTTTTAAAAAGATTTTGTGAGTTTTTTTTTTTAATTTATTTATTTTTAAGTTGCCAAATAATTATTATTTATTTTTGCGGCTATTGTAATAAATTTCATAGTATTTATTATATAAACGCTGTGTGATTCACTTTGAAAGAAGAATGATTTTTGTGATCCTCTTGGGAATGTGTTTTGTACAATTTTATACCCTAGGGGTCTAATAACATGCAATTGGAAAATAACACTGGCCGACAAAATTTGAAAAAGTTAAAACCCTAAGACCAATTTATACTTTTTTAAAGGATTGAGCCAGGCAAAATCTGAATCTGACCTCATATTTGAAAAAACGCCCAAATTAATTGAGAGATCTACAGATTGACCGCCTATTTCCAAGGTTTTCCCGAAACCTTGGTTACTACATATTCATTAGAATTCATATTGTTAGGAGAGTTGGTTTGCTCAAAGTTGCATGTCCTGTGAACAACAAGGCTAGGTTAGGTTCAACAAAGCAACCATTTCTTGAGCAGTACACTTGGCTGAATTCCATTACAGATCCCATTTCATGATCATCTTGGGTCCATTTAATTGCTAAATCCCATTGTGATACCCTGTTGATGACAGGAGTTGTACTGATTATTACTCGTGCTTCTAAAATTAACCATTCGGTTTCCAAAAGCTGAGGATGTTTAAGATTTATTCCAGATAGCTCAACATTTCCCTGAAGGAAAGGATAGCTCCTCCATACCGAAGGAACGCTCTTTTTTTCGGCAAATGTCAAGCATTTGAAGAGTAGATGGGACATTGTCCCACCGACAGCTTATAAGTAAGCTTGACCTAGTGTATTTTATATAGTCCAAGATCTGAACCACCTAAGATGGTTTCACAGTTATTTTGAACTAGTGGCTTACAGTTTTCAAGAGTAATGCCAGTAAAAACTACGATTTCCTCAACCCCGTTTCATCACGACTTTCTTCGCTAAATCGACAGCTGACACTTGTCATGACTGGGATCCATAGTAATCATACATTCCCTCACCATTTCGTTTGGGTATACCCGGCACTTTTTGATTAACTTAGAGATTGTAAAGACAAGCGGACTCATTGACAAGGGAAAGTTAATTGGTCGATGTCTTTTTGAATGGATGATGTGGAAATAAGAAATAGTTACTCGAGGGTAATAGCATATCAAACATCTCATGAGTAGGTTAGGTTGATAGGAGGATGTATCTACATCAAATCCGAAGAAATACACCTAATCCACTATCGGGCCTGTTGTGCGCTCCTTTTCGTGGAAGATGTTTGTTGGTAAAACCAAAAACCTTATATAATATTCACTAAATGATTTATCGTCCGATGTTCAGTAACTCAGTTTACTAGACATAATTCTTAGAATTTTCCAATCAGTGTTTGTGAGGGATATTGTATCCGGAATAATATCACTCACTAATATCTAATTTCGGCGAAGACTGACATTGGCAAGAAAGTGCTCCAGAGTTTCACTGTCCTCTCTGCATGCTCTACATTCGTCTGAATCCGCACATCCAATTGTGTATAGGTGTGCCCGCAATGCTGTGTGTCCATTAAGAATACGTACCATCAGGCTTCTCGTCCTTTTCTCGTTAGGGTCACCCCATAGGATCTTTGTGGTTCTACCCACGGTTTCATTATTCCAAGAGGCCTTATGGGTTTCTCTCAGCCATCATTTTAATTCTGCCCTTGTTGCGTCAAATGGTTTTGTGTTCGTCAGGTTAACTACCTCGAGCTCCTTTTCCTTTAAAGCTGAGCCATTTTTGATTATCATGGTTTTCA
Organism: Lucilia sericata; assembly: GCF_015586225.1. Classification (NCBI taxonomy): domain Eukaryota; kingdom Metazoa; phylum Arthropoda; class Insecta; order Diptera; family Calliphoridae; genus Lucilia; species Lucilia sericata. The sequence goes on from NW_023996933.1 coordinate 27,530, forward strand.
CAATCTCTTGCACTTTAAATTTCCGATCGGCTAAGCCTATATCGTTAATTGTTTGGGCAGTAAAGAATTTAACTGGGTTTCTAGAACTTTCGGAATCTATCAAGCTTGTACAAACACTGATGACCTTTTAAATAGCAGATATTTCTGCTTAAAGAAGACTACAATAGTGTGCCACAATATCATGCCAACTGCAGTTTCAAAAATGATCTAATCCGAACCCATCTATGAAGAATTAACCATCCATCTTTCGTCACCTGAATCTATCTACTAACAATAAACACAAAGTTATTGTACTTCTCATAAATATCGAGACATATCAGAGTAACTGATCGCTACCGTTTTATGGAGTGGTGAGATACGTAGATAAAGAGCAATTATCTAAGAAGCATCATGCCAATACGCAAATTTGGAGTCCACATTTACTTCATGTAAGCTCTAGTTTATATAAAGTATAGACTTCTAATGTCTCTCTATATTTTCATTATATCGGATAAGTCAGGTTGATAGGGGAATGTATCTACATTCCTTTTCATGGAAAATTGTTTGTTGGTTAAAACAAACCATCTGAAACTCAGTTTTCTGATTATTTTTTATTTTAAGAAGGTGATCCCAGATCCAAACCAATTCTGAGTATTCTCCTAATGAAAAGTGCACCTGACTTATTATTGCAATTTATCTAGCTATCTAGGTTTCTAAGAAATCTATTTTCCGGTTTATCACCAATTTTTCACGAATTTCATCTAAAATACAAATATTTTAGTTCTTTTAAAATAGCTACTTCATCCGAGATATCACTTGAAATCTGGGTTTCACTATAAATTCGAATATTCACCAAAAATCCAAATTTTATTCAAAAAGTCATATATCACTAAAATACAATCTTATTTATTCAAAATCCAACTTTCACTCCAAATTTAAATTTTCGCTTAAATTGTCATATTTCACTAATATTTCAATATTTCACTAAAATTCGTAATTCACCAAAATTACAAAATTTCAGTAAAAATTCTAATTTTACTCAAAAATTCATATTTCACCAAAATTTCAAAATTTCACTAAAAATCCTAATTACCCTCAAAATTTGAAGTGAAATTAATATTTCACTAAAATTACAAAATTTCACAAAAAATCCCAATTTCACTAAAATTTCGAAGTCAAATTCATATTATCATTCAAAAATGCATATATCACTAAAATTACAAAATTTCACTAAAAATCCCAATTTCACTCAATATTCGATTTTTAGTGAAATTCAACTTGGTTATTCTAAAACTTCTCATCAAAAGTAAAAAATAAAGTTTAACATTTAATTCTTTTAAATATCTACAATGATTTATTGCTTTCCATCGCAAGTTGTTTTGCGAAAACAAAGAGTTTTGGCAACACTGAAACATTTACTCAATAAATAACAACAATAAAGGACAAAACGAAAATGAAGATAAAAACATAAACTCAAACAATCACTCGAAGACACACATTCAAACGCATAAATGCACACGTTTCGCCCAAAACGAAGAGAATCAAATTGGAATTTAGGGCGTTTCGCCGGCAAACAAAGAAACAACAACATAAAATGCAAAAAACACTAAAAAACATGCTGCCAATGTTCCGGTTTAATGAAGAAACCGATAATAATGATGATTAAAAAAACTTTAGATAAATTAAAATAAAACATAATAGAGAATTTGAACAACGAATAAAAACAAGTTTTAGAAAAGCCCTAAAACAAAACATTTTACACTAAAAACAATAAAAACGATTTATTTATAAACAAAATGAATCAAAAACAACAAACTGAAGGAGTGTAGGCGTTGTACAATACACAAATAGAAGTAAAAAAATACAATTTGGCTACTTAGACAAACGGACAGGGGGACTAGGAACGTAGATATAAACTAAAAAACAAAAGTTGAATAAATTACGAAACGGCAGAGGCAAAAAAAATTGATTTAAATGCGAAAATATGAAAACAAAAAATATAAATTATTAAAAAACACAACGAGCAAATACCTATTAAAAA